>NW_024466949.1:0-102149 GCF_017591425.1 Ochotona curzoniae
TGAGCTGTTGAGGTGGCGCCATTTGTGCGCGGCTGGTTGTGGTCCTGAGAGAGGCCCAGGGAGCTGAGGCAGTGCTGCCCTGTGAACTCCCTCCCCGCAGGAGCCCTCTGGAGGACACCCGACTCCTCAGGAGCTGGGAAGGGTGAGTGTGTGAGCGCATCTGCTCAGGCCCCGGGCGGGAGGGGACGGGAGGGGACGGGAGGGGACCTTGTTGTCCCACTCTGCAGCCCTGACCTTGAACCTTGGGACTCACATCTTTCCAAAGTGTGCAGTGAGGAGGGGAGAGTGCCCAGGGACAGGTTGACCTTCATGTTAGCCCGATTTTCTCTCTCTTCTGTTTGTGAGGCCTGTACCACCTGTAGATGATGAAAGAATTAAGTTGTTTTGTGATTCGTTGTTGGTGTTATATGGATATTTAGCAAGATAACACATGTGGTGTTCGAAGTGCTAAGAGAAAATGCCAGTGGCCACAAGCTTCACTTGGTTTGAGTATGCTGTTTCAGAAGGGAAGTAAGAAGCTGGAGGTGACCGTGCAGGCTGTGAGGAGTTCCCAGGCCACACTGTCACAGTGCTGGCTGCTTAGGATTCCCTCCATGTGCAGTGAGCCCTCTGGGCACTGTGTCCTCAGGGAGAGTGATGCCCAAGGCCTGGGAGCCTGAGTAAGCTGCTGAGTGTGGATCTCGCTGTGAAGTGTGAGCAGGCTGCTTCCCAGAGCTCATTCTCTGTCATGTCCTTGTGCTTTGATTTGCAGTTTGCCCACTTGTGTAGGAATGTTGTGTTCTGATTTGGATGTTGCATCTTTGTTCTGTGTCATGGAGCCTGAGTTTATTCAGTGGTCTCAGAAAGAATAGAAAATTCTTGACAGCTTTATTTTCTGCCAAGTTTCAGTAAGACTGTAAGCTCTATGTCTCAATGCCTAGATGAGAAAAAGCCTTTGTCAGTTCAGGTGTTGGTCTCTTTTACCTCTGTCCCCAGAGGAGACTAAGTCCTGGTTTTGTGTAGTGTTTGATTTGTTTTTAAGATTTATTTTTATTGGAAAGTCAGATACACAGAGAGGAGTGGAGATTGAAGGGAAGTTCTTGTGTTCCGTTATTCACTCCCGAAGCAGTAGCAAAGTCCTGCGCTGGGCCAGTTTGAAGGCAGGAGCCTGGAGCCTTTTTCAGGTCTCCCTCACACCTGCAGGGACCCAAGGCTTGGGCCGTCCTGGACTGCTTTCCCACGCCACAAGCAACGGGCTGGAGGAATGTCGGGCCACCCTGATTAGAACCAATGACCATATGAAGTCATGGCATGTGCAGTGCAAGGACTTCAGTCACTACCATGACAGGTGCATGTTTGATGTTTTTGGTGGCTTAAACATTGTTTTTTTGGTCATATGGTAGCACAGGAAATAAAGGCGCTACCTGCATATGGGTACCATTTCAAGATCTGGCTTGAATAAGTTACAATTCTACTCCTCCTGAAGACATCTGGGAATGCTGCCTAAGGGGTCCACAGCGCTGGGGTCCGGAACCCCCAGAATAAGCTCTAAGTCCCTTGCTTTTGCCTGGCCCAACAAGTGCTGCCATACAGGGAGTAAAGCAACACGTAAAAAAAATCTCGTTTTCTCTGTTTCTTTCCAATACATAAATACACCATTTAAATATGCATTGGCTTATTTTCAAGTGAGACTTACAAAGTAATAGAGACACAGATCTTCTGTCCACTGGCTCACTCCCCAATGGCCAAAATGACCAGTCCTAGAACATGCTAATTCCTACAGCCTGCAGCTTTTCCCAGGTGATTAATAGATAGCTGGGTTGAAGTGGAACAGCTGACTTCGTATGGGATGCTGGTGTTGCAGCTGGCAGCTTTACATGTTATACCACAATGCTGGCCTTTGCTTTCGTTTTTGTGCTGATGGCAGCATTTTTCTTGCTTTTACTTCTCATATGCTGATTCCTGGCAAGTGTTTTACAGGTGGGAAATGTTTTTTTGTTACAAATTGTGGATGAATTCTGATGCTGTATGAGGTATTGGTAGGGTAGAAGGATTGGAGTCTAACATTTCCTTCCTGTGCACTTCTTTCTTTTGTGGTTCTCCAGGACTTGGTTTGACTCTCTTTTCTTCATGTGGTGTTAACTAATATGCCTGTGTGATCACCTTGCTAAGCAGTCTCCAGCACTGGCTGAGCACTGACACTGCAGCATTAACTTGTCCTGATTACTGCCAGTCGGTGTGGACCTTCCCTTGCTGTTCTGTGAGGTTTTCCTTCCCATAATGTGCTGCTCTATTTAGGATCACTGGGAAGAACTGTGTGGTCGTCTAAGTTGTGTGTGTGTGAAAAGCTGCAACAAACATTCTCAGTTGTTATTTTCAGATTATTACTTATGCTCATCACTTTTTTAAAAAAAATGTTATTCATGTATTACGTGTAAAAAGTCATGGAGACACAGTGATTTACCATGTGGTGGCTAACTCCTTCAATTCCTGCAAGATTGTGACAAGGCCTGGGTAAAACAGGAGCCAGGAGTTAATCTGTGTTCATAACAGCAGTTGCAAAGACTTGCATCCTTGAGAAATTCCCTGCTTGCTTCCAGGGTGTGTGTTAGTAGCAAGGTGGAGTTTGGTGTTTAGCCCTAACACAATCACAGGCAGTCCAGTGTAGGGTGAGGGTCTCCTAGCAGTTTCTGCACCACACCCCCAGGTGCCACACCTCCTCGTTTTAACTGAGCATCTTATAGGATGGCATTTTCTGTCTTTTGTTAAGATATGAAGGATATATGTCTCCTAAATTTTTGTTTGTATCATTCACATAGAGTATCTCTGGTTCTTTTTCAAATCTAATCCCAATTTCAAATTATACTGTATTATTTCTTGAGAAACTATGTTATAGCCTCAAATGGTTTTTACGTCTTCTGTGTGTAATTACTGTGATTCCTTTTCCTTATTAAAAGCTGTAAATATTTTGTTCAATGATGGTAGGATTCTTTTGAACAAATATTTATACATTAAATGGCAGGGAAATGGTAAGAGTGAATATGTGTACCACTGCTTGGTGTTAAACCCTTTTTTTCAATGACCCAACATCCAAAATCACATTGTACTTTTACATTAATTTCTCTATTATTTGTTTAAGATGGCATGAGAGGAATCACAATTCCAATTCCCTGGTTTATTCCTGAGACGCCCACAGCTGCAAAGCATCAATCAGGGCTAAGCTGGGAGCTGAGAACTGAATGCAGGGTTGTTCCTGTGGGTCCAGAACCCCAGTGCCTTAAGCCATCACCACTGCTTCCCAAGGTCTGCATTAACACAGAGCTGGAATCAAGGTCAGAACTAGGAATGGAAGCCAGGTACTGCAGTGTAAGGTAGAAGTTCCTTACCTGCTAGGCTCAACATTCATCAAATCTTGGTTTTTTTGTTTGCTTGTTTGTCTTTATGATTGTTCTCATTATCAACTATTTACATTGGTGCAGTTTTGAATACCTTGCCTGTAATTCAAATGAATGAAACATTGTGAGGAGGAGGAGGGTTTGGATAAGGTGGAATGAATGCATCTTGTTTCAGTGCACTTGATTCAAGCTTGGCTACTTCTCCCTGTCTTATTTTTAAGGTTTATTTCTTTTTATTGGAAAGTCAGAGACACAGACAGCAGGAGAAACAGAGATGATCCATCTGCTTAGTCACTCCCCAAGTGGCCACTACAGTCAATGCTGAGCCAGGAGCCAGGAGCCAGGAGTTTGTTCTGGATCTCCCATGGGAGTGCAGAGTCCCAAGGCTTTGGGCCACCCTCGACTGCCTCCCAGGCCACAAGCAAGGAGCTGGATGGAATGTGGGGCCACCTGGACACGAACCAGTGCCCATATGGGGTCAGAGGCGTGTGCAAGGTGAGGACTTTAGCCACTAGGCTGCAGCACACATCTGTACTCCACCCTTTTAATCCAGCTTCCTAGTAAAGCATCTGAGAAGCAGCTGGTAGTGGCATAAGTACTTGAGTATTTCCCATCCACATGTGACACTCAAGGGGAATGGTTGGACGTAGAGTCAGTCTGACACAGCCATAGTAAAAGGCATTTTTACATGTTAAAGGCATTAAAAAAAATTGCACAAAACATCTGCTTTTCCATAACTTTTCCTTTCAAGTGCATAGGCACATTTTAACAAAAGCAATGTAACTCTTTCCATCTAAGGTCAAGGTTAGTTTTCCAGCAGTGGTAGGTTCTAATTGCCAGGTAACATTACTGCAAATCACAATCAAGGGGAGCCAGAGGGTCAGTGAAAAAAGCAACCCTGTGGTTTGATTACAAGGTTGTGCTTGCTCGTATATAAATTAACTTATTTCTTTGATAGTTACTCATCTATTTTAAAGATGTATTTTTGTTGGAAAGGCAGATATACAGAGAGAAGCAGATACAGAAAGATCTTCTACCTGTTAGTTTACTCCTCAAGTGGCCTCAACACCTAGAACACAGCCGGAGCTCAGCCAATCTGAAGCCAGTATCTGAGAGTGTCTTCCTGGTCTCCCACGTGGGTGCAGGGTGGCAAGGTTTGTACTGCTCTCTCAGGCCTTAAGCAGGGAGCTGGATGGGAAATGAAGCAGCCAAGATTAAAACTGGCACCTATATGAGATCCCTCTGAATGTAGGACTTTAGCTGCTAGAGTACCATGCCAGCCCCAGGTTTTGTGTATTTAAAAAATCCTTGGGGTGGATGTTGTAAGATGACATATTACATTGCTGCATGCAATTTCAGCGTTCCATATAAGGACTAGTTATGCTCTGAAATTCTAATCATTAATCTAGCTCCTGCTACAGTGTGTGAAAGAACACATAAAGTGACTCAGTTCCTAGGACGCCTGCAGGCCTGTGGAGGATCTGAATGGAATTCCTGGCTCCTGGTTTTTGCTGGACTTTGCTAATTATTGTGGAAATAGGAAAGTGCACAAATTGAGGGAAGATCTCAGTCTTTCTGTTTTTGACTCTGTACTGTGATTCTCGATTTAAGCCAATGATAAGTTGCTTTGAAAGAATTGAAAAGGGCCTGGCATGGTAGCATCGTGGCTAGAGTCTTTACCTTGCATGAGCCAGGATCTTAGTTTGCTTGAGATAGATTTTCAGTGACTACATTTTTTGGTAATTAGCTCCTTTTAAAATAATTAAAAAAAAATTACAGAGAACAGGGCACAGGAAGAACTCCCATGAACAGTTTAACTTTGCAGTGGACGAAATGGCCAGACCTGAGCCCATCCAAGGCTAGGAAGCAGGCATTTCTTCCGGATCCTCACAAAGGTGCAGGTTCTCAAGGATTTGGGCCATTCATGAGAATTTTAGCCAATGCTGCTTATTTCATGCATTATCTAGTAAAGTAATCCAATGATAAATCAATGCAGGATTTCTGTACTTTGATAAGCAATTGTAATACTGAAATTATAAAAGGTATCATAGGTGAATTTGTCAGCATACAGGCTGATATTGCCCATTTAGTGAGCTTGGAGTGGCATTTGCCAGATTAAAAAGAAACTTTATATTCTCCCTATAAGATTAAAAAATTTTATCTTCACATAATCAAAGCCTTTGAAGCACACATAATGAGGGTCATTAATGGGATATATAACATTGAGTTTAATTTTCTTTTACCTAGTGTGTTCTACCTGTGTGGCAAGTAGAGACATGAAAATCAAGAGTATGCAAGCACTAGTGAGAGTGGAAAGGATAAAAAGACCCTGCATTCACCAGGTCACTCCCACCATGACCCTGGGGACTCCATTCCAGGTTAGCCAGGTCCACACCAGGAATAAAAAATTGCATTGTGGTCTCCCATGTAGCTATCAGGGCCCATTTCCTGGCAGCATTCCCTGCCATGTCAGGTGTATTTTATGCAACTAATCAAAAGCAGAATGGCTGGTACAGAAATTGGTGCTCTTCTCAGTCTCGCCACCCCAAGCATGATGTGGTCATTGAAGAGTCCATTGATTGACACAGTCCCTTCTAGAGACTGGCAGCGACCCATGAATGGTGAACTATTGGAACCACTTGATCGAGTATCTCGGAGCGTGCCCACACCCGGGACTTGGGGTGGGCGGGAGACTGGGTGGGGCTTCTTCCTCTATATCCCCCTTTAGGCCTTGAACCTTTTTTACCCCAATTAAATTTGCAAGGATTGTCAAAATTAAATAAAAAAAAAATGATCCTTAAAAAAAAAAAAAAAAAAAAGAAATTGGTGCTCTTATAACTGGATGCCAGCATTACCAGTAGTGGCTGAAGCTGTTGTGTCTGAATGACAACGCTTCTTCTTTTTTTTTTTTAAAGATTTCTTTTTATTATTATTTTATTTTTATTGGAAAGGCGGATATACAGAGAGGAGAGACAGAGAGGAAGAGACAGAGAGGAAGATCTTCTGTCTGATGATTCACTCCCCAAGTGAGTGCAATGGCCGATGCTATGCCGATCCGAACCCAGGAGACTCTTTTGGGTCTCCCACGTGGGTGCAGGGTCCCAAAGCTTTGGGCCGTCCTCGACTGCCTTCCCGGGCTACAGGCAGGGAGCTGGAAGGGAAGCGGGACTGCCGAGATAGAACCGGCGCCCATATGGGATCCTGGGTGTGCAAAGTGAGGACCTTAACCACTTGCGCCATTGCGCCAGGCCACGACAACGCTTATTCTAAAACATATTTTAAACAAAAGAAAAAAAAAAGTTCTTATGGAGATTCTCAAAATGGTGCCAGAGAGACAGCAAATGAAGACATATTTGAAGAAAAATCAAGATTTGATCATGGCAGGGAGACTCAGTGTTATTTGAACCTAGAACTGGTTCCTCCTCCTCATGATGACCAGGTTAAGCCATGACCATGTTAAGCCATGATCAGGTAATGCCATGACCAGGTGAGCCACCTGGCTCACCCTCCAAATATCCCCAACATCCAGAAGAGAGCCAATCCATGGCAGGAGCAAGGGGCTTCTTCTATGTCTCCCATATGGGTACAGGGTCCCAAAGGTTTGTGCCATCCTTACTGCTTTCCCAGACAACCAAGTAGGGTGCTGGAATAAAAACGTAGCAGTCAGGACATGAATCAGCACCCATATGTTATCCTGACACATACAAGGTGAAGACTTTTAGCCACTCTCTGCTGCAGTGCCATGTTCAGTCACATTTTAAAATATGTAGTAGTTGTTTCCGTTAACCTAGTGACATCTTGAGTTTCATCACTGCCAGTTATTGTATTGCTGATACTGTTCCAGGAAGCCTTCATTGTACTTGTAAAGCACTGCTCTTGCCCATGGAAGCTGAATGCTTTTGTTCCTCCAGCCATTGTGTCTGCTTCCTGCCTTGGCATTGCTTAGCACAGCAGGAATCAGTAGGGAGACTGAGCACAAGCAAGAAAAACTCATCAGTCCCTCTGCCCACCTTCTCTTGCAGGTGTAGCCCTGCAGCCCGCTCATGCTTCCAAGGCTGGAGAACACACACACACCTTCAGTAAGTTGTTTGTTTACTTCTCACCTTGTTTTATATTGTATCTTAAGAACTTAATGATGCTTTGTAAACTAAAATGAAAAAACAAGTAAAAGAGAAAGATGGCAAAATTGTCCTAACTACGACATTGGAGCTGTCAAAACTGAAAGTTTCTGTTGAGGTTTTCTGGTGCTAAAACAAGACATGATTATTATTACATGATTGAGATGGTAACCCAGAACTTGTTAATAACTGTAGATTCACTGATCATCCTATTTATTTAATTAAAGATTGACTTGCAGAAAGAGAAGGAGAGAAGCAGAGATGGACATGCCTGCTCTCTGCTGATTGATTCTCCCCGTGGTCACAGTAGTCAGGGCTGGATCATGTCACAGAAGAATCAGTGGCTGGAGCTTCTTGAGCTGAGCTGAACTTAAGTCAGGAGCCAGGAACTTCTTCCAGGTTTCCCACATAGGTGCGGGGTTCCAAGGCTTGGGCCAACTCTACTGCTTTTCCAGGCCACAAGCGGGGAGCTGGATGGGAACTAAACAGGCAAGGTATGAACCAGTGCCCGTATGTGATCTGGAGCATGCAAGGCAAGGACTTTAGCTACCATGCCAGGCCCTAAATATATTTATTTATTTTTGTTAGATTTTATTTTGCAGTTTTGAGTTTTATGGTAGAATTTTGTAGACACTGGGATCCCCCTCTGCCAAACTTCCACCCCTGACATTTTTTTCCCAGGGATTGAATGGTCTCTATTTGGTACCATCTATTTGCAAATGGTGTCATTTCATTCTTTATTCCATGGAGTAGAAGTACCACAATTTCTTTACCCACTCCTCTTTGGATGTGCATCTGTTTTGTTTCCATGTCTTTGCTATTGTAGATTGTGTTGCTGTCAATACAGGATGACACATACCCTTCTCATATGCAGGTTTCATTTCTGTTGGGTATATTCATTCCTAAGGGCAGGATAATTGGGTCATATGCCATGTTTATTTGCAATTCTCCAAGCTGATGACCACAATGGTGGTGCTAGCCTACACTCCCGCCAGCAGTGAGGGAGGGTACCTTTCTTCCCACATCCATGCCAGCAGGTGTTGCTAGTAGAGTTTTAAATGTAGGCTAGTCTCACTGGAGTTAGGTGGTAATACAGGATGACACATACCCTTCTCATATGCAGGTTTCATTTCTGTTGGGTATATTCATTCCTAAGGGCAGGATAATTGGGTCATATGCCATGTTTATTTGCAATTCTCCAAGCTGATGACCACAATGGTGGTGCTAGCCTACACTCCCGCCAGCAGTGAGGGAGGGTACCTTTCTTCCCACATCCATGCCAGCAGGTGTTGCTAGTAGAGTTTTAAATGTAGGCTAGTCTCACTGGAGTTAGGTGGTATCTCAATGTGGTTTTTGTTTTGATCTCTCTGATGGGCAGGGAGCCTGAGCATCTTTTCATGTGTCTGTTACCAATTTGAATGTTTTTTGTTGTTGTTATTGTTCCTTTCTTTTGACCATTTTTTTCAACAGGGTTTTTTATTGTTGTTAGCTTGTTTTGTTTTGTTTTGTTTTGTTTTGTTTTACTGTTCCTGGGTTTCTGAAGCTCTGTGTAAATCCTGGATATTAGCCCCTATCACTTGTGTAGTGTGCAAAAATTTTCTCCCATTCTGTTGGTTGCTTCTTCACTTTGTAATTGTTTCCTTTGCTTTACAGCAGCTTTTGAGTTTGATGTATTCCTATTTGTCCATTTTGGCTTTGACTACCTTTGCCACTGGCTTCTTTTCTATAAGTCTTTCCCTGTGGTTATATCTTGAAGTGTGCTTCCTATGTTTTCTTGAAACAGTTTCATGGTTTCTTGTTGCAGATTTAAATTGTTGAACCATTTAGAGCTGATATTTGCATAATGTGACAGGTGTGGATCTTGCTCCTTAATTCTACACATTGCTATCCAGTTGTCCCAACAGCATTTGTTGAAGAGACCAGAGTTTTTGCCTGCATTGTTTTCAGTTTTGTTCTCAGACATTAGCTGGCTATACATGTGTGGGCTCCCTTTTGGGATTCCTATTTTTTTCCACTGGTAGCAGGCCCAGCCTGTTTTGTTGACTACTGCTCTGTAGTATGTCTTAAGGTCTGGAATTGTGATTCCTCCACCTTGTTTTCCTTTTTTTTTTTTCATTTCATTATTATTATTATCATTTTATGATACAGTTGCACAGGCCCTGGGATTTCCCTTATCCCAGCCCCAATTCTCCCCTCCCCCACCTGGCTCCTCTATGTCATTACTAAAGTATAGTTCTTCATACACAGTCATTTGTCCATGATTGCAGGCATGGATAATGGCAGAAAGTCCAGAATCCTATTGTCAAGATATATTCAAGTTTCTTTGTAAGTCCATTAGTCTCCATTTGACAGCTACTGTACACCCCCTCAAATGAAAAGTCATTATACAAAATCAACAACAGAAAGAAAAATAGAAATTTATAATGCCATGAAGTTAAATAACATGTTACTAGATATGACAGTCTCCATTACACAGTTACTATACATCCCCTTAAATGAAGAGCCACAAAACAAACCCAACATCAGGAAGCAAAAAGAAATTAACAACCTTATGAAGTTAAATAACATGCGACTAAATGACTAACGTGTAGCTGAGGAAATGAAAATCAAGAATCTTCTTGCAGAAAATCATGCTACTGTGTAAAAAGCAAAAACATCAAATCCCATGACATATTTTCAGCTGATTTTTGTTGGTGAAGTGCGTCTCTCCTAAACAGCAAATCCAGTCTACTAATTTATGATGTTTGATTGAGCTTAAGCCATTTACATTCAGGGTTAATATGTATGGGTGGTACTTTGGTCCTGTCATTTTGTGAATGGGATTTTCATTGGTTTAGTCTTCTGTTGTCATTTTATTGGATTGTTCTTTCCTTTTGCCTTTGGTTTTGGTGGGTGCTATTCTTCTTCTCTGTTAAGAGAACATCTTGAAGTATGCTTTGTAGGGCAGGTTTGGAAGAGGCAAATTCTTTTAACTTTTCTTTACTCTGGAAGAATTTGATCTCATTTGGAAAGACAAAGGAAAGCATTTCTGGGTATGCTATTGTGGGCTGACAATTGTTTTCTTTTAGAAACAGGAATATGTGACTCCATTCTCTTCTGGCCTGTGGAGTTTCCTGTGACAGGTCTCCTGTGAGCTTAATTGGCATTCCTTCATATGTCAATTGATTTTTTTTCAGATGCACATTTAAGGATCTTTTCCTTATGTTCAATTGAAGAGAGTTTGATAATCATGTGTCTTGGTGAAGATCTCTTTCGGTCAAGCGTTTTGGGAGTTCTGTGCCCCTCCTGGATCTTGTTCCCAATTGTTTCTCCAGATTAGGGAACTTTTTCTTGATTATTTCATTGAATGTATTTGTAAAACCAGTTTCTCTTTCTGCACCTTCTGTGCCTCCCATAACTCATAGATTAGGCCTCTTAATAGTGTCTTTCAATTCTTGAATTCTCTTTTTGGCCTGATCCAGCTCTGCTCCCTGTTTGCTTCTCCCTGATGACAGGAAATATCTTCCAATTCTGAGATTCTTTCTTCTGCTTGCTTCATTATGATTTGGAGACTCTGCACTGTGGTTTTACTTTGCTCTGCTGTGTTCTTAATGTCTGATATATCAGCCTTGATTTGCTTTATTGCTTCCTTAAATTCTTTGATCGTTTTATTATTACTATTATTTTAAAGATTATTTACTTTCCTTACAAAGTTAGATATACAGAGAGGAGGAGAGACAGAAAAGATCTTCCAATCGATCTTTCACTTTTGTAGTTCACCAATACTGTGAGCCCTTGCCACTCTGTGCAAGATGGTCCCCATATGGGCACTGACAGAGACCATGGCCTGTTAGCCATCATTTCCAAGGAACACAATACTCTGCATGATTCTAGGCTGGTGCTGCTTTCTGTGTGGACTCAGCTCAGTGTAAGCATACTTTGGTCCATCACTTAATATCTACGATTGGCTCCCTGGTACAAACGATGGCGACCAGTGGGTTGATGGTGGAGAATTGGAGCTTTCATCTCCAGAGACCCCACAGACCCTGCAGGGCGCAAAGCTGACGCTACCCTCCCCACAGCTTCACCACATAAGATGGCGCCCGAAGCCCATGATCATTTCTCTGCTTCTGGCTGGTATAAACTGTTCAGTGAGATTGGCAGGTCTCCGACTGCATTCACCTTCTGAGCTCCCTGTGCGAACCCAAGTTCTCACTTGGTTGACACAAGAGCCAAGGAGAGTCTGCTGCTGGATCCTGGATCACTGTAGTCTGGATTGCTGCTCGCCAGCCACTGGTGGGTTTTTCTGTTCCCTGCAACATGCTCTGCCATCACCAGCACTTCCCTGTGTCCAGGAAGTCTGTAAGTACCTTGCCTACCTATTGTTTGGCCCCTATTTTTCCCCTGTAATCTGCTTTTTGTGCTTCACCCTATCTAAAGATTGTCCAGCCCAGACGTGTCTGTATCCTATGCCTCCTGCAAACTGATTTTAGAAAGTTATTTATATATTAATTCTATGTGATCAGAGAAAGTACCTAATGGTTTTCATATTTTGGCTTTTAGATCTTGTAGTCTTCACGTGTGTTAAAGTTTTTTAAAGGATTATAGAGGGAGAAGAGATAGAAAATCTGGACACAAAGATCATACCCAATTTTCCCTAAGCTTTGAACCATCCCGTCCTGATCCCATCTATGTCAGTATAATCAAAACTGAAAACTAAAACCAAAAAAAATTCATATGAAAGGATTTGTTCCATTTTTTTATCAGAAAGGCAGATATCCAAAGAGAAAGATTCTCCCTATGCTGGTTCACTCTCAAAGTAGCCACAATGGCTGGAACTGAACCAATCACAAGCAGGGTCTTCCGTACAGGTGCAGTGTCCAAAGGTTTTGGGCTCTCCCAACAGAGGAGTTTCCCAAGCTTCTCCATCAGAACCTCTTCCAGTCCCAGATCTTGCACACACTGGTATGTCCACAGGCCAGCCCACCTTATTCCACCTCGTGTCCTGGCAGGAACAGTGGCCTTTCCTGACTGGTCTTCAACCCATTCCAGTTCTTCCTATTGGATGTGTCAGCCCCGCCAATCCTGGTACACACCCAGACACAGCTCACACATGACTCAGTGGAGGCAGAGACCTTGCCTAGCCTAGCCTGTCTTAGACTTACTAAGGTCCTCCAGAGCACCATTGGGTATGGAGTGTATCCCAGTCCAGTGGGTCCAGCCCCAGTCCACAGTTCGGCCAGTAAGAACTGCAGCCATATCCAGACCAGAACACAGCTCCCACTCTGGCCCCCACACTCACCAGTGAGAACCGCCACTCAACCAGGATGTCCCCTTAGCTTCCCAATCAGGTCTGTTCCCAGCCGTAGATTGCATGTGTGCCAGTGCTTGCTCTAACCCATGTAAACATAGTCCCTGGCCTGACTCGGCCTGCCCTGGTCCCAGTTTTGCTGGTAGTTGATCGAACCTTGCTTTGCTCAGTCTACTGTTATCCCTGGCTCATGTAAAGCAGTATGTGTAAGAGCCTAGCTCAGCATGACCTGAGCTGCAGGCTGGTTTCTGTTCTTGCTGGTGAGCCAGGGTTTGCTTATCCCTGCCTGGTTCAAACCTTTTCCTAACCAGCCCACACATTAGCCAACAGTTGGAACTACTTTGCCCAGGTTGCCCGACCGCCAGTCCTGGACCATGTGATCGGCAGTAGGAGTTATGACCCACTAGATGAGTTTCCCAAGTAGCCCTGCTTGGGCCATTCCTAGACCCAGATCTCATACATGCCAGGTGTTGTTAGGCCCTTGCCCAGCATAGAGTAAGCTCCATCTTGGCTTTGTATGAGCTGATGAACAGTGCAGCCTAACCCATCCCACACCCTGTTTAAGGATGCACATTTGGGTGCTGCTGCTTGGATCTAGGCTGCCTACTCTTGGCCCCTGTAGCCATGAGTGATGGCAGATTCCATGGTCACACCTAGCTCAGCCCATTACCACCCCAACTCTTAAGCTAACCATTGGGACTCGTATTTCCAAGCTCACAAACTCCCCAGAGAATCTACCCCCTGACCTGGTTCTCTCGCATCCTGGTTAGTATCAAGGTCTTGCCTGATGTGACCATCTCTGTTCTGACATTGTGTCAGGTACTAGGATCTAGCCCTGCCAGACTGGACTCCAGTCCTAGCCTTCACATTGACTCTGTGGTGGTCGGTATTCTTTGGTGATAACAAAACCTGCATAAGACTCACAGGTAGGCTGGTGTATCAATCTCACACATACAAATCGTCCAGCCTCTCTTCTCCAAACCACCAGGTCTCTGTCCCCTCACTGATCAGCAAGTAAAATGTCTGTCATTGTAAGTCCCTCAGTATTGATTTCTTACCAGCATGCATTGTGGTTTCATTCATGGGCGTCCCTATTCAGCAATTCCACACACCCCTTATCCCAGAGCTTGCCTCTGGGTGCCCAGTGTTCAGAGCCAATTTGCTTGCTGGTCAACCAAAACCCAGGACTTGACAGCAGTGGCTGTGTCCATGGCCCCAAGCATTGAAATATTTATTCGATAATGAATGTTTGAACGTATTATTGATCATTAAAAATTAGATACTGTGCTATTTTTTTGTATTGTTTTACTTAGCACCTCTGTCCTGACATAGGTATAAAACATGAGGCTCAGGGGTCAAGTTCCCAATGCAAACATGTGCCTGTTCTGGAACTCCACCCTAGCCTTGATGATCTCATAGGCTCTCAGTCTCTACCTTGCACTGGCCAAGCAGACCCTCAGCATCAGAAGGTGCCTTGCATTTCATTTTCAGAGAAATGCCAATTTTATGTGTGGGGATGCTCTAGAATGGATTAGACAGTCTTTGAGGAGAACAAAACAATGTAAAGAGTCCTTGGTACTGAGACAATTCCAGCCAGATGTTCAGTCTTCTAGGTCATGATCGGGCTGGGGTAGAAGAAACAATGCAGGCCTGGCACAGTAGCATCACACTTAAAGTCCTCACATTACACATGCTGGGATGCCATATGGTCAACTGCTCCTATCCACCTTATGCCTGAGAGGCCCCTTCCCACAGAAAGCAGAAGCTTATGAGAAAGGCCCTGCAATCTGATCCCACAGCCCATCTTTGCACCCTAGAGAGGGAATTTTTCCTCCACATCCTTCCTTGAGAGGAAAATAACTTCCCCATCTAGGCTGCTTTCTGAAGCTGGAGATTTTGAAGGTTACAGGATGAGGATGATGTCCCTCCCCAAAGCCCCTTCTTTGTGTTTGGATACAGCGTAATTGGAATTCCTTAGCCTCACTCCTTCCTCCCACTAAGAGGGAAATAGGGGTAATGGAGTGAGCCCCAGCCTGAGATTCATGGCACTGTCAGTTCCCCTCAACCCACCCTATCCTATCCCTGACTTGAACTGGCACCCTTATGGGGTCATGACCCATGCAAAGCAAAGAATGCAGGCACTATGCTATCATTCTGTGCCCTCAAGAATTTAATGTTCCTCAATTGTGGCAACAGGATGCTACTGATATTTCTGTTTTTCCTAAACAACCTTTCTAATGAGTTGAATAAACATGCTAATTCTTGCCTGCAAGTCTTTATATTAAGGCAATCTGTGTTTTTTTTTCTCTGTCTCCTTGAGTTCTCATTGTTTAAAATCAGTAAAAATTTTGCATTTGCTTTTGAGTCATGGCTTTATGGTAATAATTTAACCTATATTGTGTTGTGTTAAGAGCCCCAATTTCTATCATATACCTAAAACCTTCTTGGCATCCTTGACAGGTATCCAAAAATGCATATGTTTCAATCTTTTCAACTTTGGTATTTCCAGGAAGGCCTCCTGGAAATGTGAAAGGATTTCTTCCTCCTTTTTTTTAAAGGTTTATTTTTATTATTTTTTTTATTGGAAAGGCGGATATACAGAAAGGAGGGACAGAGAGGAAGATCTTCCGTCCGATGATTCACTCCCCAAGTGAGCGCAACGGCTGATGCTATGCCGATCCGAAGCCAGGAGCCTCTTCCGGGTCTCCCACGCGGGTGCAGGGTCCCAAAGCTTTGGGCTGTCCTTGACTGCTTTTCCGGGCCACAGGCAGGGAGCTGGAAGGGAAGCAGGGCTGCTGGGATAGAACTGGCGCCCATATGGGATCCTGGGCGTGCAAGGCGAGGACCTTAACCACTTTTGCCACCGAGCCGGGCCCTTCTTCCTCCTTTTCTAAAGGCCACAACTAATTAGGGTTTTTGGATTATACTGAAAAGTACGGTCAAAATGGCAAGTAGTGAGACATGACTTATATCAAAATATTATATCTATAAATGTGCAAAGATGATGAAAGCATAATGAATACTTTTGTGTTGCTGCTAGTAATTGTTATCTTGCTTGAAAAAGCACAGATTCCTAAAAGTGAATCTTTCTATACAGTCCTACATGTGCTTCCTAAAATATTATGTGGTGTAAGCAGAGGCCTCCTATTGGTTAATGAGAGTTATACTTCTAGGCACAAGTGTATGAAACCTGATTGCTTAAAATCTGTCTTGTAACCCACAAATTTATATTATACTCTCCCCAAGTCTGTAAACTGCCTGAAAAAAATGCTCAATTCATGTTACTAAGAATAGGAAGTAATTCGAATCAACTGATTATAATTTGTAAAGCACCTAGACATCATAAACTATTGCTAAATCTAATATATTGTTCTGTCCTGAACGAAGATTGCCGAATCAACAAAAAATCTCTTTAACTTAAATCCCTGATAGGCTGTTGTTAAAATACTTTAAGCTATAGTTTTATTCTTTGTAAAAAAAAATTGTATTTTTTATTGCAAAGTCATATATATACAGAGAAGAGGAGACACAGAGAGTAAAATCTTTCATCTCAGGATTCGCTCCCCAAATGACTACAATGGCTGGAGCTGTACCAATCTGAAACCAGGAGCCAGGGGCTCTTCTAGGTCTCCCACATGGGTAAGGGTCACAAGGCATTGGGCCATCCTCTACTGTTTTCCCATGCCAGAAACAGGGAGTTGGATGGAAAGCAGGGCTGCTGGGATTAGAACCAGCACACATATGGGATCTCGGTGTGGTCCAGGTGAGGACTTGAGCCACTATGCCAATTGATGCAAATTGTATTCATGCAGCATACAAACCTAGCTCTGGACCTAATCCTATTTGTAAGTTTAAACCTAACACCACTATCCATAAGGCTGACCATAGCTCAGATCTCCATCCTAACAGTAACCTCACTACTTGACCTAACCTTTAGCATTAGACCTAGCCCTAACCCTAATTGCATGTAACCTTAATCCTAATTTATTCTTAATGAAAGCCCAATCACAGGCCTAAATGGAACCCTAACACTAAAATTTGCCCTAACCATAAATCTAGGTTTTGACCTCATTACTACCATATCCTAGATACAATGATAACCCTGATCCTAACCCTACACTGAACCACAACATTTAAACTAACCACATCTCAGAAGGGACATCTGTTACACTATGGTGCGCCTGTTTCATGACACTGTATTCTAGCAGGGAAAACTCACTGAGAGCCAGGCCAGGAAATGTCATGGGATCTGCCTACAGAAATCAGCTTGACTTGGCTCTTGTACCTTCCACTTATTTTTCCAAACACTACCTTTAGTGGGGAACTAGGATCAGTTTGTCTCCTTCAAGAGACATAAGCATTCTGAATGATGGAAAAGTGAAATGCTTTGATAGTACCAGGGTTGAAAAGGCCCTAGGCTTCACTACAGTTTCTGCAGATTTACAAACTCACACTCAAGGGAAACCCAGCCCCACACACTCACACTCTGCTGGATTCCATGGAGTCTGAATGTCTCCCTGCCAAGGCCTGTGGAGAAGAAAGATGAAAGAAAGCAGAGCAGGAACCACTCACCATCTTTCCCACCATGCAGATGAGGCTGTCTGTCACCATGGCTTCTCTAGAATGCTGAGGCTGCAGGATTCTGGGCTGTTATGACCAGGCAGCTGCTGATTGGACAGCTTGTGTGTCCATGCAGCCCTATAGGGTCAAAAAGATGCAGCCAATCAGAATGTTCCCTGTCGCCAGGACAGTCACATGGAGGTATATGAGTGATGCAAGAGTGAGGGCTGAGGCCGGAGCTCACATTCAGAATTTTGATCATTCATTTGGTCATAGCCCTCCAAGGTTGTTGTGTGGTCATCTATAGGTCCAAGTTATCTGTCCATGGCTCTACTATCTCACTGTGATCTGGAGCTTAACACAACCCGTGGCAACTGTTATAAACCTACGCATGTTAAACTTCCATAAGCATTCTCCCATACATTTCTTTTGCAAGTTCTCTTTATGCTCCCCACCCATGTGTTATGTTTTGTCATGGGTGCTATTTATAAATATGTTGGAAAGAATACTTACAAATCTTACATACATACATCTTCTGTTTGATGCATTTCTTTTTTAGGTAGTCACCCTCCCTAGCCTCACCCCCTGTCCCTCCTCCTTTTTTGATGGAATAGCATTTTGTGTTTCTTCTCGGTGCCTTTGTGTCATTGTGTGAATTGTTATTCTTCCTCCTTTGGATCCAGTCACCGTGAGAATTGGGTAATTTAGACTTTGGATTATGTAGGGTATTCTTCGCAGTGTTTATTTATGTATTTATGCTTCAAATAGATGCTTAGGCCTTGTGTTTTCTGTTTGTTGGTTGATTCCATGACCACATTTTCATTGTAACCCTGGAGCCTGCTCAGGATTACATGCAATTTTTTGTATCCAATTCCAGTGGAAACATTTTCAATAATGCTGTGTTACTTGTGTTGTATATTGTAGGGTTATGTGTGACAATCTGGATGAGATTAAGAAAGTTAGGTTTTAAAAGTTTTATTCTATTCATTGTATTTTCTGTATGTGTGTGGGAATGGATTGAAGAATTTATTGATTTGTTTTTGGTTCAAAAGAGATGCTTAGGGCCCGGCGGCGTGGCCTAGCTGCTAAAGTCCTGGCCTTGAACTTGCCAGGATCCCATATGGGCACCGGTTCTAATCCTGGCAGCCCCACTTCCCATCCAGCTCCCTGCTTGTGGCCTTGGAAAGCAGTCAAGGATGGCCCAAAGCCTTAGGACCCTGCACCCATGTGGGAGACCTGGAAGAAGTTCCTGGATCCTGGCTTTGGATCAGCATAGCATCGGCCATTGCGCTCACTTGGGGAGTGAATCATTGGACACTTCGAAGATCTTCCTCTCTGTCTCTCTTCCTCTCTGTATATCTGACTTTCAAATAAATAAATATTTTTTTCTTCATATTTTATTATTATTGCTCTCATTTTACGATACAGTTCCATATTCCCTTATCCCATCCCCAATTCCCTCCCCCCCAACTAGTTCCTTTATATCATTACTAACATATAGTTCTTCATACTCAGTCATATGTCCTTCTTTGCTGGCATGGACAATGGCAGAGAGTCCAGAATCCTATTGTCAAAAGATAATATAAACAATTTCACTGTAAGTCCATCTTTGTCTGGAAACAGAAATGCATACCACACTGCATCCTCACATCTGGATGTTAGTCTGCATTACGTAACTACTGTACATTCTCTTGAATGAAAACTCATGATACAAAGTCAACAATAGAAAGAAAAATAGAAATTTACACTGCCATGAAATTAAATGACATGTTACTAGATATGACAGTCTCCATTACACAACTACTATACATTCCCTTAAATGAAGAGCCACAAAACAAACTCAGCATCCAAGAGAAAAAAGAAATTGACAACACCAAGAAGTTAAACAACATGCTATTAAATGCATAACGTGCAGCTGAAGAAGTGAAAATCAAGAACCTTTTTGATTAAAAAAAAAGAGAGAGAGAGATGCTTAGATTCTTGCTTTCCATTCATTGGGTCTGGTCCTCTTGCCAATTTGTAGAAAGTTGGCTTGGATTATGTATAATATGCTTTGACTTACTGATTGATTGATTGATGAATTGATTGTTTCATCTGTAGTTGCTTCATAGTGGAATCTCAGGTCTTATGTTTTCTGTTTGTTGATTGTTTCCTTGTCCACATTTACACTGAAGCATGGAGTGTGGTCACGAGAAGATGCAACCCAGTCTGCATCCAATATCAGCGGAGCCTTCTCAATAATCCTGTGTGATCTGAGCTATATATTCTAGGCTTATTTATAACTATCTGGATAAGTGTAAGCAAGTTATAATGTTTGTAACTTTTTGAAAGTATTTTATGTCTAATTATGGCAATTCATTCATTCCATTGTTGTTTTTTTAATTTACTTTATTTTTAATTGGAAACTCAGATATACAGAGAAAATGAGAGACAGAAGGGAGGATCTCCTGTCCATGGATTCACTCCCCAATCAGCTACGAAGGCCAGAGCTGAGCTGATTTGAAGCTAGGATCCAGGAGTCTCATCCAGTTCTCCTAAGCGGGAGCAAAGTCCCAAACCTTTGGGCCATCCTCAACTTCTTTTTCAGGCCACAAACAGGAAGTTGTATGTGAAGTGGAGTTGCCAGGATTAGAATAGGTGCTAATATGGGCTCCTGCATTTCATTTTTGTTTGTTTGTTTGTTTGTTTGTTTGTTGTTTATCATGCTATTTTCCAAAGGCTCAGGGATGTTACCCAATCTGGAAAGACAGTAAAGTGGATGTGAAGCCTTGCAGGTCTAACACCATCAGTTCGGAATATGCAATGCAAATGTCATTCTGCAGTAGCTATAGAAATGCAGGAACTCCCTAATCCTCCTTTTGTGTTCAGATCTCAGAGAGGTGCCTGCTAGAGCATATATTGACTGATGGACCATGCTTTGCTGCTAGCAGATACTGCGTCCAGATTGAAACCCTCCTTCATCATGCCTATGTGACATGCAGTTTACAAGTTTTGAAGTTCATCAAATTTGGCTCTGGGTCAACAGTCAGTTGTCCATGTATGCTTATCACTTTAGATATTTTCCATTCTCTTGGCTGAGATTAGTTCCCTATACATGTGTAGGCTCACCTCTAGGCTTTCCATTTTCTTCCTTTGTTCCCTTTCTCTCTGTGTGGAGCAGGGAAAGACTTCTTGGATGACCACTGCCCTGTAGTAATCCTAAATTCAGGAAAAGAACAATGCAAACCACACTTTCCATGATGCACCCTGTAGGACTGCGGAATCCGCCTTGCCTTGCCTTGCCTTGCCTTGCCTTGCCTTGCCTTGCCTTGCCTTGCCTTGCCTTGCCTTGCCTTGCCTTGCCTTGCCTTGCCTTTCTTGACCCGCACATGGGGGTGTCAAGCTTGGAGGTCCACCTGCATCTCATGTGGGGGATGGAGCTTCAAGGTGCACCTATGCCTCTGATCCAGCCCCCTGCAAATGTGCACCTTGGGAAGCAGCTTGGTAGCTGGTTCGTGTCCCAGCTGTTCCGTTTACTGCCCAGTTCCCTCTTAATGATCTGGGAAAGGCAACCAATAATGTGTCAGAGTTTGGGCCCTTGCTCTTCACGTGCAGACCCAAACGAAGCTCCTGGTTTCTGCCTGGTCCAGCGACCATATGGGGAGTAAATAGCAGATGGAAGAGCTCCTCTCTCTGTGTAACTGTTTCCCACATAAATAAATGTTTCTTAAAAAAAAAATCACAATCAAGAGTTGGAGATTGCCTGGCACGGTAGCCAAGCAGCCAAAGTCCAGGTCCCTGCTTGTGCCCTGGGAAAGTAGTTGAGAACAATCCAAATCCTTAGGACCCTACACCCGTGTGGGAGACCTGGAAGAAGCACCTGGCTCCTTGCTTCGGATCGTTTCATCTGTAGCTATTGTGGCCACTTATGGAGTGAACCAATGGACAGAAGATCTTCCTCTCTTTCTCTATTCCTCTCTTTATATCTGCCTTTCCAATAAAAATTAAAAAATAAATCTTAAAATTAAAAATAGTTGCAGATGAGCAAGAGCACTGTGGCAAGTTAAGCCTCTGCCTGGGGTGCCAGCATCTCAAATCAAAGTCCCAGCTTGGGTTCTAGCAGCTTCAATTCTGCACCTGGGAAGCCAGCTGATGATAGTCCGAGCAAGTGGGAGACCTGGGTGGAGTTCCTGGCCTCAACTGGCCCAGCCCCAACTGTCATGGCCATTTAAGGAGAGAAGCAGCACACTGAAGATCCTACACCCGCTCCCTCTCTTTGTTAAAGTGCTTTGCTCTCTCACTCTTGCTTCCTGGTTACCCTGTGGTTCAGAAGCAGGCTTGCTGCCGATTTCGGGGGCAACCCTCCCAAATATGTCCATGTGTGAAGTCTGACCTGCTGACTACACTCATCTGGCACAGTCACAGCTGCACCCTGAGTGCCACCGATCTGTGAGCCACATGGCATTCCTCTCAGGCTGAGCTGGATTACATCCTGGCCTGGCTCCATGGGCGTCTCTCACCTGACAGGGTACTGTGTTGTCCCGGCTCTGCCTGCCTGCACCCAGCCTGAAGCAGAGGCTGCTCACAGGGTCACTGGAGGGCTGGCTCGGGCTGAGGCCTGGGCTCCACGTTGAATCTGTCCACCAGGGTAAGTCAGTATGAGATTCATTCAGACTGCCCTGAGCCCAGGCAGAAGCTGCAGCACGAGCAGAGCTAGCACAGAGGGAGGGAGGTCTGGCAGCACGCCACAAAAGCCTGACTCACTGTTTTTAAAATTCATGTTTCTCAGCCCTGTTTGCCTATCAGCCAGCAATTGGGCTTTTAAAAACAATTGTATTTGTGTTAAAGCATGTTCCCCTTAAAGTATGGATGCTCAAAAACAGTTGGAGTCTGTTGGCGTCTTATGTCTTTCCCTCCATATCAGAGATTGCCTTTGTACAGAGATTTCACATAAAGAAGAAAAACTGTTAAATGATCTCAGCTCTCAGTATGCTGAAAGAATGCTTTTTAATATAATTTTTAAAAAGGTTTATTTATTTTTATTGGAAAGGCAGATTTAGAGAGAGGACAGACAGAGAAGAAGATCTTCCATCTGCTAGTTCACTCCCCAAAAGTGAACTAGCATCGGCCAGAGCTGACTCTATTCAAAGCCAGGAGCCAGCATCCCCCCTTGAGGTCTCCCATGCGGGTGTAGGGTGTAGGATCCCAAGACTTTGGGCCGTCCTCTGCTGCTCTCTCAGGGCACCAACAGGAAGCTGGATGGGAAGTGGAGCAGCCAGGACAGGAGCTGGCATTTACATGGGATCCTGGTGCTTACAAGGTGAGGATTTAGCCATTGAGGCATCATGCCAGGCCCTACTATTTTGTTTTTGAAAGAATGTGCTTTAAAAGATTTGTTTATTTGAGAAACAGAGTTACAGAAGGAGAAAGAGAAAGAGAGACAGATATCTTCACGTGCTGGGCAAGCTCTCAATGGCCACAGTGGCCACAGCTGGTTGGTCTAAAGCTGGGAGTTTTGTCTGGGTCTCCTATGTGGGGCTGAGCTCCTGGGCCATCCTCTGCAGGGTCCCAGCTCCATTAGCTAGGAGTGGATGGGAAGTGGAGCATCCAGGGCTCAAACCAGCACACATATGTGATGCTGGCACCACAGGTAGTGGCTTTACCCATAGAGCTGGCCCCACCACATTTACAAACAGTGCTACTAAAGGAAGTTGTGTCTAGAGGTGAGTTTAGCAAAATGCATGCTGCAAAATCTTCCTCAGTAGGTTCAGGAGCACCTGAGCACTGGGTATTCCTGTAGAGTCTTGGCAAAGCACCTTGTATGCCTAGGCTTGGCAAGGCCCCATCCTCTGTCATCACCATGGTAATCCTGCTCCGGCATGTTTGCTGATCCTTAGGGCACCCCAGATGCCAGGGCGGCTAGAGAGTGCAGGACGGGGTGCTGGGGGTGGAGGGGACAGCAAGTGAGGACTGCCAACGTCCTGGTTCTAATCCCAGCTCCGCTGCCTAGAAATTTCCTGAACTTGCAGATCTCTGGAATGAATATGAAAACAGTAACCTCAGAAAGATTTTCATCAAGGTCACCCAGAGGATGCTGGGAATAGCCAGCCCAGGTCTGGTTCCTTTCAGCTAATGAAATGCCAGGTGCATGTCCTCATTGTTGTTAACCATTTTAGCAGGGAAAAAGAAAGCCGGAGAAGTGGGCAGCAAGCCTGTGCAAAGACACACAGTGAGCTGATGGAGTGCGGGACACCACACCCCCACACGGCTCTTTGGCATTTGGAAAACAGCTGAAATAGAGAGATCCCATGCTCCCCTCGCCATTCCCCGTGCCCTACGCTCTGAAGCAGGTTCTAAAATCTGCACCCCATTGCCATTTCCCAATGCCCAGCAGAGAGCAACATCCATGTCCCCAAAGATACAGAGACGCCATGAGGAATGTCAACTAACAGGCTTGCTGTGCCCCAGGCCCTGACCACCGTGTCACACGCCTCTGACTCATCACGCCTCATCAACCCGAGCGAGAAAACACACAGCTGTGCTCGTTTGTTCCTCTAGATCTTTGGTTGTTTTTAAAAACACGTTTTGTTCTGGGGACCAGCACCTAGCGTAATAGGCTAGGCCCCACCTGCAGTTCCAGCATCTTTCATAGCCATCAGTTCGAATCTCAGCTGTTCCACTTCTGATTCAACTTCATGGGAAAGCAGCAGAGGATGGACTCCGGTACCCATGTGGGAGACCCCAATGTAGGTGTTCCTTTTTCCTTTCCTTTTTCCTTTCCTTTCCTTTTTCCTTTCCTTTCCTTTTTCCTTTCCTTTCCTTTTTCCTTTCCTTTCCTTTCCTTTCCGCACTCCCCATTCACACCTATCTCATCGCAGTGGTATAGTCCCAACTTTACAACTCTAGTTTGACACCATGGAAGTATAGGTATACACGACTGTAGAAAGTCTCATATATTCTCAAGGTATATTGAACTGTGTTACTGAAGATGGTGACTTCCAGAACTGACATAAAATATCTCTATGGTCTTCCTTTTGTTCTTCCATGCTGCTGCTTTCTGTGTCGAAGTTGGAAACGGTGGCAAACATTGTTTTCTGCAGTTGAATGTCCCTTCTCTTGCTAATGCCCACATCTTGCTGCAGTCCCTGCTGAGTCACTTCTACTCAGTGAATCCTAGGTAAACAAGAGCTTCTGACATATCTGTGTCTTCCACAGTTTGTCTTCACTGACCAGATGGCTCACTTCATACATGGGACTCCCACAATTCTGTTCAAGACTGATGTCTTTGATCCCCTTTTCACTGAAGGAAATGAAATTTCCATAGCTGCTCCAGGATACATTTGTGGGATTTTGCAATGGCAATAGTCTCCCTGACTCTATAGAGAATCCAAATGAAACTTGAAACCAGATAACATTTTGTGTACTAGCAATGCATGTACTGGGTGGATATTGCTCTCTCCCAGAAGACGAAATGAATATCAGCCATCGCAGGCAGATGTCAAATTGAAAGACAGAGACTGATCTGGTTTGGGAATGAGAAAGCCAGACTTAAATATTACCACAGGAATATTTGCTCCCAAATGAAGAAAAAGAATAGATCTATTTGTAGTGATTTTTGTCAGTGCATAAAAACTTTGAAGGACATAGGAAGAATCCATTGAAGTGACATATCTTACAATATGGCAAGACCATTTCATGGCACTGTATTCTAGTAGGGAAAACTCACTAAGAGCCATGCCATTGCTTGTGGCTGTGCAGAGTATACTATTCATGCAGAATTTTAGTATCTAAATCTATATTTGGTATATTATATAAGACCTTTCTTGTTGCTCATAATAGACTATGAGTAATATGAGTGTATATATTTAGGATGTAATTAGTCCCATTGGCATTACCCATCATTTAAACATTCAGAAAACATCATGATCATCAGTGCAGTAATCATAAAGATTAGGGTACTTGCTTACAGACATGGGGTTCTAGAGTCAGCATCATTTTTCAGTGTTGTTTTTCTTTTTTTAAGTTCCTGAGTTTCTAAAATGTTTGACACACTTGCAGCATCATGCACTTTAGTGGTGTACAAAAAATTGTCAACATGTGTATGCAGCATAAACTAACACCATACTCGGTTGCATCAACTACTGTGTTATGTGAAATGATTACATTGAGATTGTTAGTGAGATCAGAATAACCTCCTTGAGGTGTTGTAATGCCACCATTTTGATTTCTTCCTTAGAATTACTCTGCCACTGGGGTTTTTCTTCCTTCCTCCCTCCCTCCCTCCCTCCTTTCCTTCCTTCATTCTTTTCCTCAGGCTTTCTTTAATCTTTTAGTGATTAGGATTTTGACATATTAATTCTAGATAGCATGGACATTTTACCAACAATTTCTCTCTTAATCCATGAACAAGAAATATCTCTCCATCCTTAGTGATGCCTTTCATTGACATTTTACTATTTTCAATCATTTATATGCTTTACTTTATTCCTAAATATTTTGAAGCTACTATGAATGACATTTCTTTCTTAATTTCCCATAAGGAGATAAATATTGACACATAAAAGCTGCATCTTAAATTTTGATTTTGTGTCCTGAGAATTTACTGAATCAACGTATCAATTCTTTTTTAAAAAGATGCATTAACTTTAAAGTCAGAGTTAACAGAGGAGGAGAAACAGAGAAAGATAATCTTCCATTCCTTAGATAACTCCTTAGATGGCAACAATGGCTGGGGCTGAGGCTGGGCTGCATGGAGCTAAAGCCAGGAGCTAGGAGCTTCTTCTGGGTCTCTCACATGACTGGCAGGAGACCAAACACTTATAGCATTCTCATTTGCTGTCCTGGGTCATTTGCACGTAGCTTGTTTGGAACAGCCACAGCAGAACTGGCATCAAATATTATCCTGTGTCAAAGAGTCTTTACTTATTCTATTACAACACAATCCGCAGGTGTATTATTTCCAACTGATGTACAGAAGACTATTTTGATATTTTATGTTGAAAACATGAATTTTTTGAGTTCTTCCTGTATAAAGCTTTTGTTCCTTAAAATACTTTTTCCTTCCCCAATTGCTCGTGCTACAACTCAAATACTGCACTGTTTTTTTTTTAAGATTTATTTATTTTTATTGGAAAGCCAGATATACACAGAGGAGGAGAGACACAGAGGAAAATCTTCCATCTGATGATTGTCTCGCCAAGTGACTGCAATGGCTGCTGCTGCACCGATCTGAAGCCAGGAGCCAGGAACCTCATCCAGGTCTCCCACAAGGGTGCAGGGATCCAAGGCTTTGGGCCATCCTCGACTGCTTTCCCAGCCTACAAGCAGGGAGCTGGATGGGAAGTGGAGATACCAGAATTAGAATTGGCACTCGTATAGGATCCTGGGAATTTGGAGTGTGGACTTCAGCCATTAGGTCATGCCATTGGGCCCAAATAATGTACTAAATCAAAGTTGATTAATAGTATTGATTTCTTAACCATGCTAGTCTTCTTGCAGAAAAGGTTTTACATTTTCCTCATTCACTATAGTGTGGGCTTTTTATAAACAGATGTGGTAATTTTGAAGTAAGTTCCTTATCATCCAATTTGTTTCAAGTTTTTAACGTCACTAGTAGATGTTGTTCAATCTGATGAGATCATTTATACAAATATTGAGAGATTATGATTTTTGTTCTTCTGTTGTTGTGGTTTATTATAGTTACTGATTTTTGAATGCTAATCCAAATTTGACTCTTGGGACAAAACCCACTGGATCCAAACTGTGATGTTTTGATGCATTTTTAGACTCAGCTTGCTGATATTTGGTTGGGAATTATTGCAGCTGTGCTTTTGCTAGATTGGTCAGTGTGTGTGTCATTGTTTCATTTTGGTATGAGTCATGGTGGCCTCATTCAAAGTCTTTGACGAATTCTATCCTTTCCCCTATTTTGGAATAATTAAAGAAGTATTAGAGTTATTGCATCTTCTTTTTAAAGATTTATTTTGTTTTTATGGGAAAGTCAGATGTACAGAAAAGAGGAGAGACAGAGAGGAAAATCTTCCATCCAATGATTCACTCCTCAAGTGACCACAATGGCCAGTGATACGCTGATCCAAAGCCAGGCACCAAGAAATTCTTCCAAGTTTCCTACACAGGTGCATCGTCCCAAGGCTTTGGGCTATCATCTACTGCTTTCCCAGGCCACAAGCAGGGAGATGAGTGGGAAGTGGGACTGCCAGGGGAAGAACTGGCACCCATATGGGATGCTGGTGTGTTCAAGATGGGAACATTAGTGGCTTGGCCACTGCCCTGGGCCCAGGGCTATTTCATCTAATGCTGTGCAAAATCCAGCTTTGAAGCCGTTGTGCCATTTGATGCGGTTTTTCATTGCTGTTGCAGTATTATTATCTGTTATTGATCAATTTAGGTTTTCTGTGTTATATTGATGTAATTTGAGTAAGTTGTATGTATTTTAGAATTTCTCCACTTCTGCAACTTATTCCATATAGTTGTTTGTACTAGTTAGAATTGTGTGTGTCTCAGATTTCATTTAATTGATTCCTCTTCCATCTCTAATTTTGTTTTCTCTTTTTTCAATTATTCTAAATTTTGATCTATTTTGTTTATTGCTGTAAAATACCAGTATTTCATTTACTGGATATTTTGTATTTTTACAGATCAGCTATCATGACCCTCCCCTCCATGTGCGGTGGATTTGGGGGAAGGTCATCCAGATACTTGTGCCATCCAAACATCAAAAACACCAGCATGCTCAACATCAGGAACTTGGCTTCGTTAAATGGGCTGGACTGATTCCAGGCAAAGAAAGCCTCAAAGTGAAGCTCCCAAGGGTGAGGTGACCTGATAGCCCCAACAGAATAGAAGGCAATGATTGAGCCCTTGTTGTGCATGGTCCATTCACATTACACGGCCTTGAAGTCCAGCAAACAGTCAAGGTTTTGGTGAGCATGGCAGATATAGCTACTGTGAACACAAGGCTAATTATACCTGTTGATGCAGGAGGTAGCTGCTGGACCAACCCATGCAGAATGAAAAGTAAAGGAAGCAGAAGAGTAGGGCAACAAGCAGGATGGTGCTGAGTGTCTTTGTTATTGGCCTTGATGATGGGCATGTCTTGTGGGTGAGAGTGAGGGACAGAGCCATGGAGGCCAGAACCTTATTTGGGGCCTCCACCAGGCCAGAAAGGACATCAGCTTGGGGAGGCAGTGACTTCTCTCACTATTTTGAGTACTCGTTTTCTGGGTTCTGGATACACTGCTCTGAATTAGAGGCAAAAGACTCAGTGTTTGCTTTAGGTAATTTTTTCTCTCGTGGATAATGGTCACCTGTATGATGTTAGAGGGAGACTAGACTGCCAGTGACATATAGCAGGACATGAGTGTAAGTTTGTTTTCCTAATCCAAGGAAGATGCTCTCCTCATAGAATGATCAGGTGCTTCTGACTTTTGTGTCAGAGACATTTTGGACACTCACAAGCAGGTGTGTGTTGCAATAGGGGTCACATAGCATGTCCACTTATTTTTCATTCTTGTTTCTACTCCTAACAGAAGCTGCAAATTAGTTTATTAAGAAAGTATATTGTTCTCACTCTACCTGAAGAAAATCCATTCCTTCTCTGAGTGATGAAAGTAAATGATCTCTACTAGAGTCAAGGACAATTGGGTAAACAGTTTGGATTAATGCCTTGTATTATGTCCATATTTTATTGCATACATTTTATTTTGGTAAGTTTTACATGTTTGATTAGGGTGTGAAGGGTCAGGGCTAGAGGAAAGTGGGTGTGACCATTGTTTTGGCATTCTTTCTTCCTTCCTGTATCTGGGGAGAGGGGAGATATAAGGGGAGAATCCATACCAAGCCTCCCAACCATCCCAGGGTGCTCAGGCAGGTGCTGTGACCTGAACCTGCCTGGTTGCTCCTAGCCCCAGTGCCAGTAAGTATTGGTGAGTGCCATGGTCATGCCTGTCTCAGACCATCACCAACCCAATGCTCAAGTTAACCAGCAGGACTTGTAGTTCTATAGTTTTGGGCCAACATACCCCCACAAATCCACCTTGGGAATTGGTTATTTTTTGTGCTGTTTGGCTTCATGGCCCAGTCTAATGTGAACCATCTCCTGATCCAACACTCACTATCAGCTACTGGCATCTAGTCCTGCCAGACAAGTCCCCAGTCATAGCTTATATGTGTGTTGGCATGTGGTGGTCAGCCATGTTCCATGCTAATAAGCCCAACTTTGGACTTCCATGAGGGCTGGAGTATCAATCTGACCCCAAAAATATCTTCACGTCTCTTCTTTCCAAACCACCACGTCTCGATCCCTTTGCTTACCTGCAAGTACAGTGGCCCTGTCATTGGGTGACACTCAGGATACATTCCTCACCCTACAGGTACTGTGGCCTTATCCATGGATGTGGCTAGGCAGTAATTCCACACCCCCAAGGGCCCAGAGCTCGTTGTTGGGTAGCTGGCAGGTAGAGCTTGGTGGCACTTGGTGCATTGGCTGTCAACAAGCCCAGGACAATCCCCCTACCAAGCATCACTGCAGGGGGAGCTAGGATCCCAGTAGGAAGTCAGGGTGAACAGAGGTACCCCAAGCCACAGCCACAAGGCTGGGTGACATATGCTGAGCCACTGCTCAGATTTTCCTGGACTTCCATTTTGTTCATTTCTATATATTTTTATTATATAAATTTATTTTCCAATTACTCTTCTTCCATGTCATATATTTTTCTATATTTTTCATCAAAAGTTAATGTTTTAAACAACTTGGGAGGGCTATGACCAAGTGAATCATCAAAACTAAGAACATGAGCTCTGGCGGTTTCCATCACTCTTGCTTCACTCACATAACTTCATGTGGCTGTCCTGGTGACAGGCAGCATTCTGATTGGCTCCATCTTCTTTATCTTATAGGGATCCATGGCCATACAAGGAGTCCAATCAGCAGCTGCCTGGTCATAACAGTCCAGAATCCTGCAGCCTCAGCATTCTAGAGAAGCCATGGTGACAGACAGCCTCACCTGCGTGGTGGAGAAAAATGGTGAGTGGTTCCTGCTCTGCTTTCTTTCATCTTTCTTCTCCACAGGCCCTGGCAGGAAGACATTCAGACTCCATGGAATACAGCAGAGTGTGAGTATGTGGGGCTGGGCTAAAAATGTAGTGAAGCCTAGGGCCTTTTCAACCCTGGTACTATCAAAGCATTTCACTTTTCCATCGATGAGAATGCTTATGTCTCTTGAAGGAGACAAACTGATCCTAGTTCCCCACTAAAGGTAGTGTTTGGAAAAATAAGTGGAAGGTACAAGAGCCAAGTCAAGCTGATTTCTGTAGGCAGATCCCATGACATTTCCTGGCCTGGCTCTCAGTGAGTTTTCCCGGCTAGAATACAGTGTCATGAAACAGGCGCACCATAGTGTAACAGATGTCCCTTCAGAGATGTGGTTAGTTTTAATGTTGTGGTTCAGTGTAGGGTTAGGATCAGGGTTATCATTGTATCTAGGACATGGTAGTAATGAGGTCAAAACCTAGATTTATGGTTAGGACAAATTTTAGTGTTAGGGTTCCATGATTTGGGCTTTCATTAAGAATAGAACTAGGATTAAGGTTAGATGTCATTAGGGTTAGGGCTAGGTCTAATGCTAAAGGTTAGGCTAAGGAGCAAGGTTACTGTTAGGATGGAAATTTGAGCTATGGTTAGCCCTATGGTTTTTTGTTAGGTTTAAACTTACAAATAGGATTAGGTCCAGAGCTAGTTTTGTATGTTGCGTGAAGTAGGATTTGCATCAGGATTACTCTTAGGGATAGATTAGTGTTTGAATTAATGCTAGATATAGTGTTTGGGTTATATTTCAGGTTCAACCTTAGTTTTCATTAATGCTAGATTGAGGGTTATTGTTAGGATGTGGGTAAGGACTGTGTGGCATTAGAATAGAGTTAGGGTTATGCTTAATGCTAAGATTAAAGCTGTGGCTACATTGAGGTTTAAGAAGTTTTTTTATGTTAATTAGAGTATTATGGTGTACTTATAGTCAATGTCAGAATTATTATGCTTAGAGCTAGAATTATTTTTAGAGTGTGGGCTAATGCTAGTGCTAATGTTCTTCTAGGATGAAGGTTAGGTCAAAATCTAGTGTTAGGTTTATGACTAATGTTTTGGCTACAGTTGGATTTAGGTTTAGTGTTATAACTAGAGTGATGATTCAAGTTATCATGAGGGTTAGGTTTAGAAATACAGCTGGGATTGTGCTCAGTATTAGGGTTAGGCTCAGTATTACAGTGATGGCTATCTCTGTGTCAGGGTAGGAGTCAGTGTTAGGACTATGGATTTGGTTGGGTTTAGGGCTAGGATCACTTTTAGGATTGGGGCTAGAGCTAGAGCTAGTGTCAACCTGAGGGTTAGGGTGATTGCAAGGGTTGGAGATAATCCTGTCTGGCTTAGGGTGTGCTCTAGGTTGTAATTAGTATTAGTGCTAGGCTTTGCAATAGGTGTTTGGTAAGTGCTGTTTATCTTACTTTCCAATAAAAATGATCAACTTCTAAAAATAAACAAATTGTGGCTAGTTCATCTTGAATTTATGACTTGGGTCAATGTCAGGTTTAGGATTAGGCCTATAGCTTGGCTGCTGATTATAGCTATCAAAAGTCAAGAGACTGAGCCAGAGTTACAGCCAAGATTAGGATTAGTGGTCATGCTATGGTTGGTACTAGGTTTAGAGTCAGGGCTGGAAGGAGATTTATGGTTAGGATAAAGATTAATGTTGGGGTTACAGTTAGGGCTTGGGTTATTTCCTGACATTTTATACCTCTTCTGAATAGGGTTAGGGGTATGGTCATAACAAGGGCTAGGATTATGGTTAGTATCTGGGTTGAATTATGCTGGGTCTGGCACAGTAGCCTAGCAGTTAAAACTCTTGCCTTACAGGTGCCAAGATCACATATGGGTTCCAGTTCTCATCCCAGGAGCCACACTTCCCATCCAGCTCCTAGTTTGTGGCCTGGGAAAGCAGTATAGGATGGCCCAAAGCTTTGGATCCTGCAACCATGTCTTGTAATAGAATCCTGGCTTCAGATTGGTGCAGCTCCAGCCATTGTGACATCTTGGGGAGTGAATCATCAGATGGAAGATTTTCCTCTCTGTCTCTCCTGCTCTCTCTATATCTGACTTTGAAATAAAAAGGAGTAATATTTTAAATGAATTGCACCTAGTTCAGGTTGAATTTAAGAGTGGGGCCCAACATTAGTGTTAGGATTCAGCCTAGAGCTTGAGTGATGGCTAAAGATATAAAATGTCAAGAGACTGAGTTAGCATTAGGGTCAGGATTAGGATTCAGAGTAATGCTCATGTTAGTGCTAGGTTTAGGGTTTGGGCTGGAAGGAGACTTTGAATTAGATTAATGTTTAAGGTTGGGGTTAGTTTAGCGCTAGGGTTAGTTCTTGAGATTGCTACTGTGTATGCTTAGCGTTAGCCCCAACCCTCATCTTAGCTCTCATCTAGCCCTCCTGCGAGCACTAACCATAACCCTATAGCTAACGCTAAGATGATTTCTAATTCTAAATCTTGGTCTGATTCTAACCTAGTCCTAATCTTAATCCTTGTCCACATCCTATCATTAAATCTATAATCAATGTAACCCTATTGTAGCTCTCATCCCAACTGTATTCCTAGCCCTAGCTCTAATTTTAGCTCCAAATTTTTACACTAACCTTTGCCCTAATCGTAATGCTAACCTTTCTGTATAACCATTGAACTATCCCTAACATTAAGCATAACATGAACACCAATCATACCCATAGTCCTAACTCTAATCCTATTCTTTATCCTAACCCAGAACCTAATCCTAACCCTACCCTGAGAGTAATACCAAGTCACAGCCCTAACACTTTCTCTAACCTTAACCCTAAACTTAATACCCATTAACACTCTACTCTTAAGTCTAATTTTAACCCTTTTTTAAAAAAAAGATATATATATTTTTTTTATTACAAAATCTGATATATAGAGAAGAGGAGAGACAGAGAGGAAGATTTTCCGTTTGATGATTCACTACCCAAGTTACAGCAACGGAGGTGCGGTGCTGATCCAAAGCTGGGAACCAGGAACCTCTTCTAGGTCTACCACGCGGGTGCAGAGTCCTGAAGTCTTGAGCTGTCCTTGACTGCTTTCCCAGGCCACAAGCAGTGAGCTGTATGGGAAGTGGGAATTTATGGGAGTCTGGGGTGTTCAAGGCAAGGACTTTGGCTGCTGGGCCCCACCGCCTGGCCTGTAATTTTAATGCTAATCTCAACATTTGCACTTGCTTCACCCCAGGCCTAATGCTAAACCAATCTTAATCCTAGTGACAATGGTAGCACTCACCTAATGTTTCATACTAGCCCATTCCTAACGCAACAAATTTGCTTAAACTTAGCTGTAAGCCTAAACGTAATGCCACTCAAATCTCTATCCTTAGTTCTAATATTACCTGTCATTGACCTGTGCTTTTACTTAACCCTGTGCAAATACTAACCCTAATCCTTGTACATTCATACTAGTAGCCCTACTCATAATCCTAGCCAAATCCTATTCCTAGAATTTTAATACAATCTAACTGAAATGTGAGCATTAAAACTAAACATAATGCCAACCATAGTCATAGCCCCAACTGTAACACCAGATCTAAACACAACACTAAATATTCCCTTAATCATGAACCAGCCCGGTTCCTGAAACAAACCTTCCCTGAGGCCAACCCTGTCTATAACTCTAAGCCAAGCTCTATGCTTTAGCTAACAATACCCCTAGACAGAATGATGACCCTACTAAGAGCATCTGCAGCTCAAACACAAATCAAACTCCAAAGCTAACCCTAATTCCTGCAATAATCATAGCCATATCTGTAACCATCACCATAACTATCACCGTAGTTTTCCCTCTAGTCCTAATTCTTGCTGGAGACCAGCCGCAGCCAATTTCAGAGCTCAGGAAGGGTGCATGTTGGCAGGAAAGAGGACAAGGAGAGACACAGACCACTGCAGTGTGATGCTCATAAGAGACAACTCAGAATAGTCGCCTTCTTTATTTTATGAGAAGCATCTCACGCTTTTACACAACAGCCAGTTTTTTGAAATTTCTATCCCAAGATTAAAGAATGATTACCAAAATAATTCTAAAAAAATAATCATTTTGCTTTATGAAAACATTCTCAGCAAGCCATTGTTCATTCTAACCTGCAGTTACCAGGCTGAAGCCAGGAACTCCACGGTTGGCAGCACATGCGGTTCCAGAGTGACAGGGGATTTATGTATATGCAAAGTCAATTTTTTTTTCTAAACTTATACTAATATTATCTAAAATGTATAAGAAAGTTTATAAAATAATTTATGTAGACAAATGTTATAGATTTGTATTACATGTTAACTTTGCCATATACTAGTTAATCATAACCTTCATCTAGTACTGATGCAATTGTTATGGTTTTTTTGTTTGTTTGTTTTATTCATCGTTGTTGTTCTTTTGTTAAAGGTCAGTGAGAAGGGTCAGGTCTGCTCAGCCTTTCTACGAACAGAGGGTCTTTGCAGGAAACTTCTTTTTATGTTGCTAAACTATTTTATTTTCCTAAAGAGAAGTGCCAATTTAGGGTATATATTTCAAACCATTTTTCCACTATGAAATCCCAACATTTGTCTCTCTTTAGATAATATCTCATCTAAGTTTTGGTTTACATGGTGGGAAGTCAAAATGTGTCATTCCATGTAATATTGCAGTGAGGCTGTGCAGTAAATAAAATCATTGTAACTCCAGGATTGCCATCTGATTGTAAGATATTATCACGACATTTCTTCAGGCACTTCCAGGACACAAGTGAACACGTACTAAGAGGTATGGGAACAATATAGGCTCACTTGCACCACTGTATGCTTTTAGCTGTGTGTCAAGACCCTTTTTACCATCATTGATTGATAAAGTCAGTTTCAGAGGTTATACCAGCTACAGACATCATGTCACATTTGTAGAAGAATAACAACAGCAACCTCATGAAAATTCCGTGAAGTATTAGAGAGGTGATCCAGTGTCCATACACTGGGTGGAGGCAGCAATGAGGTGATTAGAGAGACATTCTGCCAGGCCTTGCCAAGCAACCAGAAACTCCTCACTGCCTTGTTAACTGTGGAGCCACACTTCTTAAACCTCTGTGCCATCTGCCCAGACTGCATGTTTCTAGCATGCTTAGTTGAAGACTAAGTTCTACCAAGCCATGGACTCAAGACCCAATTTGGTATGCGTTTGCAGCACAGCTTTCACTCCTGTTCTCACACACATCTTATCTGAATGCCATGCATCCCAACAACATTCCTTTTCCCAAAGTTTCAAACAGGTAGATGGAATCTGTTCAACAACCACATTGTTTCTGAAGTTATTTTTAAGAGTAGAATTCTTCTGAAACTGGAATAGGAATGTTGACCCTTCTGGTATGCAATGTTCACCCATAGCTTTCTCTCCACATTTGTAATGTGCAGTCATCTTACAAATGTGAGTGAGGACAGACCCTTAATTTTATTGAAACTTTGTTTGAAAGGAAACGTATGTTATGAAAAGTAGTTTGTAGCACATTTTGTAGGAACATGAAACATTTGTTTTTCTGGAACTCAACACATTGATCACAATTGATTTGTTCAAGGAGCATTTCACTACCTATACTACTTTCTTCTTTTTTAAATTAAGATTTATTTTTTAATTGCAAAGTTAGAAATACAGAGGGTAGGAGAGACAGAGAGGAAGATCACCTCCCCAAAGATTCACTCACCCAAATGACTGCAATGGCTGGAGCTGAGTCAATCCAAATCCAAGAGCCAGGAGCCTCTTCAGGGTCTTCTGCATGGGTGCAGGACACCAAGGCTTTGGGCTGTCCTCAACTGCTTTCCCAGGTCACAAGCAGGGAGCTGGATGGGATGCAGGGTTCCTGGGATTAGGATCTGTGTCTATATGTGATCTCAACACAATCAAGGTGAGAACTTTAGCTACTAGGCCACATGCAACAGTTGAAGTACATGTTGGCACTGATGTTAGTTCAAGGAATCAAATTAGTCTTTCCATTTGAAAGTGACTGTCACATTCTATTTCTTCTGTGAGATCAGCAACTGTCCTGTTACCGGACTCAATTTATATTAGGTACACCAAAGCAAACATAAGGAGAATGAGTTCTGGAGTGAGCAGAACTCCTCTGCTGTGGACAAGCTTATATCAAGTCCTGGAGTCCATATGCTATTTGATATGCATTGACAATATATATTTATACTTTCTTAGAACACAAAAACTATATGAATGCAATGCATGTGAGCAAATATCCCTGTCCCAAATATTCAAACTCAGTGGAAGGGCAATTGGTTCAAGGTGCATATTGTTACTGAAGGTATTTCTTTTTTTTTTTTAAAGATTGATTTATTTGTATTGGAAAGTCAGATATACATGGAGGAGTGACAGAAAGGAAGATCTTCTCTCTGATGACTCACTCCCCAAGCGGCCACAATGGCTAGAGCTGAACCAATCCAAAGTCTGGAGCCAGGGTCTTCTTCTGGGTCTCCCAAGCTGGTGCAGGGTCCCAAAGCTTTGGGCCATCCTGGACTGCTTTCCCAGACCATAAGCAGGGAGCTGGATGGGATGCAGGGCTGCTGGGATTAAAACCAGAACCCATGTGGGATCCCAGGCATGCCATGTGAGGACCTTAACCACTACGTTATTGCCCCCAGCCCTCCGAAGTTATTTCTATGAACATATTTTTGAAAGTATAAAGGATGCTATGCTTTCTGGAATGTTGTTTCCACCAACATTGTTTTTTTTTTTTTTTACATGCACATAATATGCCATCAGCTCATAAGATGCAGTGCTAGTAAAAAAAGTGAATTTATCTCAGGAAAAGAAGTTTCTAACTAATTCAGTAGGAACTTACCTCTTTGGTTTCACTGTGAATATGAAACACAAAAGTTCACACAAGGTTTGCTGAAGACTTGCTTGCCTGCCATGGGTCAGGTACCTTGGCTAAACAGGCTATTCGTCTACCTTTCCAGTGGCAGAACCCATGTAGGCACTTGTTCATGTCCCAGCTGCTCCATGTCTGATTTGAGTCCTTGCTTATGGCCTAGAAAAGCAGTGGACAATGGCTGAAGTTTTTGTTGTTGTTGTTTTGGTTTTTCTTTGTTTGTTTTAATTTTTTTTTTTTTTACTTTTCTGAAGTGTGTGTGTGTGTTTTTAAGATGTATTCATTTTTATTGTAAAGTCAGATATACAAAGAAGAGGAGAGACAGAGAGGAAGGTTTTCTGAGCACCGATTCACTCTCCGCGTGGCCACAATGGCCAGAGTTGAGCTGATCCAAAGCTAGGGGCCCAGAGTTCCTTCTGGGTCTCTTATGAGGGTGGAGGCTCTCAAGGCTTTGGATGGCCAAAATCTTTGATGCCCTGTACCTACACAGGAGACCCAAGTAAGCGCTGGCTTCAGTTCAGTTCAGTTCTGCTCATGGTGGCCTCTCCTTCTCTCTGTAAAGCTGACATTTCAAGTTAAAATAAAAGATTTTTTTTTTGTAATGAAAATTGTTGCCTGCCACACCATTGCTCTAAAACTCATTTGAATGTTGTGTTGTCTTTGTGTTGATATTCTATGAAGACAAGGGTTTCAGACACTACTCTTTGTGTGTTTACAACTAAGGTTTCACTGCTGTCGTTATTTAACTCTTTTAAATGATGGCCTCAGGTCTTTGGGATCCTGCACCCACATAGTAAACCTGGGATAGCTCCTGGTTCTTGACTTTCAATGGCTCTGCCCCAGCTATTAAAGCCATTTAGAGAATGACTCACTAGATGGAAGAGGTTTTACTTTGTGTCTCACTGTTGAGAAAAAGAAAGAAAGGAAGAAAGGAAGAAAGAAAGAAAGAAAGAAAGAAAGAAATAGATAGAAAGGAAGGAAGGAAGGAAGAAAGAAAGAAAGGAAGAAAGAAAGAAAGAAAGAAAGAAAGAAAGAATTTTTAAAAACTGAGAATGTGATTAATATTACAATGGTATAAAATGGTTCTAAATAACAAGTGAGTTAATAAAAAGTTCTTCAAAAATGTAGAATATCTAAATATTGATTATTGATCATGATGAATAATAATACTTTACATGCCACTGGTCTATACTGTAGCAACGAGGAATAATGGTTTTAATGATCTGGTTTAAATGATGCATTTTTAAGTGATGCATTTTTAAAATGACACTATTTAAGGATGAACATGTGTCTCATTCACATTAGGTGTTGAAATGGCAGGTCCCTGTGGTCCTAGGAGGAAGACTAGAGATACACAATACCAGATGCAATCACAGGCTCACGGGGCTGGAGACATGAGGAGGCAGACAAGGCTTGTCAGCACAGGTTTCTAAAACACGGGAGGGAGTACAGAGTATAATACATAAAATGGCATAATAAGTAGAGATCTACCTGACTCCATTTAAAGCATTGGGCATACTGATGATCCACTATTGTGACAATTCATTAACAACATTAATAAAAATGTGGGACTGGACTGATGGCTCAGTGGCTAAATCCTCATGCTGTACATGCTGGGATCATATATGTGTGCCAGCCCATGTCTTTGTGGTTCTACTTCCTGACCTTGTGGCTCCATTTCCCATCGAGCTCCCTGCTTGTGGCCTAGGAAAGAGGTAGAGAATTGTCAACAGCCTGAGACCCTGCACCAGCATGGGAGACCCAGAAGCACCTCCTGACGTTGGAGCAGCTCAGCTTTGGCTGCTGTACCACTGGGGAGTGAACCGGCAGATTGAGGATCTTTCTATTATCTTTCTCTCTATGTACTGGCCTTTACAGTCAAAATAAATGAATTGTTAAATAATTAAACAAGTAAATGTCAGTTAAAATCATTTGAAAGAAGAAATGCAGCAGAAAGCATCACTTGCAGGAATATAAACAACCTCCTTCACAAAATTTGCAAGCTTTCGCCAGATCATAACAGTATTTTCAGAAATATTTAGGAATGAGATGTTTCAAAGCAGAAACCAAAAGCTACTGTATTTTAGAAAACAATTTACCAAAATAAACATACTTATTAACATAGGAAATATAAACTCCATTGAAGCAAAAATTGAAAAATCAAGTGAATCAATGAATAAAATTTACCATCAAGACTGCAGGCCCAGACTTGTACAACATTGCAGACACTCAGGGAAGAAAAGCACTCCTCCATTTCCAAGATGATCACCAAGGAGGGAAAAAAAAGAAGAAAAAGAAATATGATTGACTAACTTGTCTGAGTTCAGCATTACATGGATGACACAGTTGTATCAAGACTTGAAATAAGAAATTTTAAAAAAAGTTTATGAAAAAATGTGCAGATATTTTAAGCCAATATTGTTGGTAATGAACTATGGAGGTAGATACCAAATGCTTAAACAATTGTTTAAATAAAATTCAGCTTCTAGTGATAAAAATAACTGCAAACAGAATGACAGAAAATGGCAATTTGCCTGCTATTACCAAGGCTGCAGGGCATGTATAATGACCAGCATTGCTAACATGTAACACTGAGAGTCTTTCTCCTGAGTAACCATAGAGGTTTCTTCTTTTCTCACTCTTAGACATTTTTCTGGATGTGAAATCACGACATTAAACCCAGAAAGGAAATTGTATTCATGGTGGCTAAGTTCTAAGCAGCAGAACAATCAGTCTGTGCTAATGACCCTAAAATATGCAGAGATAATCCACAGATTGGAAAACTAGTGAACTTGATAGGAGAAGCACGCCAAGATTTTTATGTACTAATGAGAAAGAGCTATGGAACAACATTGCCACATAAAATACAGACCACAAAATAAACCTAGGCAAGAGAAATGACATTGAAAAGATTTATTTATATCGTATTTTCCAAATACCTTTTGGTTCTGTATTTTAAAAAGTCAAATGGGGCCCGGCGAGAGAGTGTAGTGGTTAAAATCCCAGCCTTGAAAACACTGGGAACCCGTATAGATGCCAGTTCTGATCCCATCCAGCTCCCTGCCTGTGGCCTGGGAATGCAGTCCAGGACGGCCCAAAGCTTTGGCACCCTGCACCCGCATGGGAGACCCGGAGGAAACTCCTGACTCATGGCTTCAGAGTGGCTCACTCTTGTTGTTGTGGCCTCTTTGGGTGTGAACCATGCCATGGAAGACCTTCCTCTCTGTCTCCTCCTCTCTGCATATCTTCCTCTCCAATGAAAATAGATAAATATTTAAAGAATAAAAGTCAAATGAACCAACGTCAAAAAACCAACACAAAAAGAAAAGCCCCAAAAGCTATTGATCATTCAGTGGATTTTAACTCGTTTTGGGGATTGTCACCCATTTTGGGGGATTCTAGATTTTAAAAGGATCTTGAACTAGAGAGGGAAGGAGAGGCCAGCAGGTGGACTTACCTGAGAGGTGACAGCGACCCCTGCTGTTGGAAAGCTCGAGCTGCAAAACAGGAGGCTGCCTCAGACCTGAGGTGAAGCTCCGCCCCTTTCTCCCCCTCCCACCACAAACCCAGGTGTGCACCTTAAGCCCAGTGCGGTCCTCATTGGCTGCGCATGTTGTGACGTCCGTGCAAGCGGTCCAATCACGCGCGGCCTTGAATACCCCTGGAAGAAGGCGGGCTGAGCTGTTGAGGTGGCGCCATTTGTGCGCGGCTGGTTGTGGTCCTGAGAGAGGCCCAGGGAGCTGAGGCAGTGCTGCCCTGTGAACTCCCTCCCCGCAGGAGCCCTCTGGAGGACACCCGACTCCTCAGGAGCTGGGAAGGGTGAGTGTGTGAGCGCATCTGCTCAGGCCCCAGGGCGGGAGGGGACGGGAGGGGGACCTTTGTCAGTATAAGTGTTGGTCTCTTTTACCTCTGTTCCCAGAGGAGACTAAGACCTGGTTCTGTCTGGTCTTGGATTTTTTTTTTTTTTTGTCATTGTTACGATTTACTTTATTTTTCTTAGCAAGTCAGATATACAGAGAGGAGTAGAGATAGAGAGGAAGATCTTGTATCCGGTGAGTCACTCCCCAAGCAGTAGCAAAGGCCAGAGCTGAGCCGGTTTGAAGGCAGGAGCCTTGAGCTTTTTCCTGTCTCCCTCGCACCTGCAGGGACCCAAGGCTTTGGGGTATCCTCTACTGCTATCCCAGGCCACAAGAAGGAAACTGGATGGGAAGTTGGACCACTGGAAATCAAACCAGTGCCCATATGGAATCCTGGCTTGTGCAGTGCCTATAATTCAGTTGCTAGGCTACCATGCCAGGTGCAGGTTTGCTGATTTGGATTGCCTAAAATTTGTTTCTTTTGTGATGTGGTAGCACAGCAAATCAAGGTGCTACCTGCCTATGCTTGTCATTTCAAGATCTGGCTGCTTCAGTTACAAATATGTTCCTCCCAGTACATCTCGGAAAGCAGCCTAAGGAGTCCAGAGTGCTGGGGTCCCAGCTTCCTGGTGGGACCCCCAAAATAAGCTATAAGTCCCTTGCTTTTGCTTGGCCCAACAAATGCTGTCATGTAGGAAGTGATTCAGTAAATGGAAGATATGATGTTCTCTCTCTGACTTTCCAATAAGTAAATAAGCTTTATAAATATGCATTGGCTTATTTTCAAGTGAAAGTTACAAAGTAAAAAAGACAGAGATCTTCTGTCCACTGGCTCACTCCCCAGTGGACAAGATGACCAGTCCTAGACAAAACTGAGTTGGAGCCTGCAGCTTCCTCCAGGTCTTCCAAGTGGCTAATCATGTTCCAGGCACTTGGATGATCTCCCACTGCATTTCCCAGGAGATTAATAGAGAGCTGGGTTGAAGTGGAACAGCTGATTCCTTATGGAATGCTGGTGTTGCAGCTAGCAGCTTTACATGTTATACCACAGTACTGGCCTTTGCTTTCATTGTTGTGCTGATGGCAGCATTTTTCTTGCTTTTTACTTCTCATATGCTGATTCCTGGCAAGTGTTTTCCATATGGGAAATATTCTTTTGTTACAAATTGTGGATGAATTCTGATGCTGTATGAGGTATTGGTAGGGTAGAAGGATTGGAGTCTAACATTTCCTTCCTGTGCACTTCTTTCTTTTGTGGTTCTCCAGGACTTGGTTTGACTCTCTTTTCTTCATGTGGTGTTAACTAATATGCCTGTGTGATCACCTTGCTAAGCAGTCTCCAGCACTGGCTGGGCACTGACACTGCAGCATTAACTTGTCCTGATTACTGCCAGTCGGTGTGGACCTTCCCTTGCTGTTCTGTGAGGTTTTCCTTCCCATAATGTGCTGCTCTATTTGGGATTAATGGGAAGAACTGTGTGGTCGTCTAAATTGTGTGTGTGTGAAAAGCTGCAACAAACATTCTCAGCTGTTATTTTCAAATTATTTCTTATTCTCATCATTTTAAAAAAATAAAATTTTATTTATGTGTTTCATGTATAAAGTCATGGAGACACAGTGATTTACCATGTGGTGGCTAACTCCTTCAATTCCTGCAAGATTGTGACAAGGCCTGGGTAAAACAGGAGCCAGGAGTTAATCTGTGTCCATGACAGCAGTTGCAAAGACTTGCATCCTTGAGAAATTTTCAGCTTGCTTCCAGGGTGTGCGTTCGCAGCAAGGTGGAGTTTGGTGTTTAGCCCTAACATAATCACAGGCAGTCCAGTGTAGGGTGAGGGTCTCCTAGCAGTTTCTCCACCACACCCCCAGGTGCCCACACCTCCTCGTTTTAACTGAGCATCTTTTAGGATGGCATTTTCTGTTGTTGTTAAGATATGAAGGATATGTGTCTCCTAAATTTTTGTTGGTATCTTTCCCCTAGAGTATGTCATGTTCTTTTTCAAATCAAACCCAATTTCAAATAATATTATATTATTTCTTGAGAAATTATGTTATAGCCCCAAATATTTTTACGTTTTCTGTGTGTAATTACTGTGTTTCCTTTTCCTTATTATAAACTGTTACTATTTTGTTCATTATTGTTAGTATCCTTTTGAATAAAGATTTATAGATTAAATGGTAGGGAAATGGTAAGAGTGAATATGTGTGCCATTGCTTGGTGTTAAACCCTTTCTTTTAATGTCCCACCATCCAAAATCACATTGTAGTTTTAGATTAATTTCTCTATTATTTGTTTAAGATGGCATGAGAATAATCACAATTCCAATTCCCTGGTTTATTCCTGAGATGCCCACAGCTGCAAAGCATCAATCAGTTCTAAGCTGGGAGCTGAGAACTGAATGCAGGGTTTTTCCTGTGGGTAGCAGAACCCCAGTGCCTTAAGCCATCACTGCTGCTTCCCAAGGTCTGCATTAACACAGAGCTGGAATGAAGGTCAGAACTAGGAATGGAAGCCAAGTACTGCAGTGTAAGGTAGAAGTTCCTTACCTGCTAGGCTCAACACTCATCATGTATTGGGCTTTTTGTTTGCTTGTTTGTCTTTATGATTATTGTCCTTGTTGTCAAATATGTACATTGGTCCAGTTTTGAATACCTTGCCTGTAATTCAAATGAATGAAACATTGTGAGGAGGAGGAGGGTTTGGATAAGGTGGGATGAATGCATCTTGTTTCAGTGCACTTGATTCAAGCTTGGCTAATTCTACCTGTCTTTATTTTTAAGGTTTATTTATTTTTGTTGGAAAGTCAGAGACACAGACAGCAGGAGAAACAGAGATGATCCGTCTGCTTAGTCACTCCCCAGGTGGCCATGATGGCTAATGCTGAGCCAGGAGCCAGGAGTTTGTTCTATCTCCCATGCGAGTGCAGAGTCCCAAGGCTTTGGGCCACCCTCGACTGCCTCCCAGGCCACAAGCAGGGAGCTGGATGGAGTGTGGGTCCAACTGGACATGGACCAGTGCCCATATGGGGTCAGGGGCATGTGCAAGGTGAGGACTTTAGCCTCTAGGCTGCAGCACACATCTCTACTCCACCCTTTTAATCCAGCTTCCTACTAAAGTGTGAGAAGCAGCTGGTGGTGGCATAAGTACTTGAGTATTTCCCATCCACATGTGACACTCAAGGGGAATGGTTGGACCTAGAGTCAGTCTGACACAGCCACAGTAACAGCTGTTAGAGGCATTAAAAAAATGCACAAAACATGTGTTTTTATATAATTATTCTTTTCAAGTGCATAGGTACATTTGAACAAGAGCAGTGTAACTCTTTCCATCTAAGGTCAAGGTTAGTTTTCCAGCAGTGGTAGGTTCTAATTGCCAGGTACAAGGGGAGCAAGAGGGTCAATGAGAAAAGCAACCCTGTGGTTTGATTACAAGGTTGTGCTTGCTCGTATATAAGTTAATTTATTTCTTTGATAGTTACTCGTCTATTTTAAAGATGTATTTTTGTTGGAAAGGCAGATATACAGAGAGAAGCAGATACAGAAAGATCTTCTACCTGTTAGTTTACTCCTTCAGTGGCCTCAACACCTAGAACACAGCCAGAGCTCAGCCAATCTGAAGCCAGTATCTGGGAGTGTCTTCCTGGTCTCCCCTGTGGGTGCAGGGTGGCAAGGTTTTGGGCTGTCCTCCACTGCTTTCCCAGGCCACAAGCAGGGAGCTGGATGGGAAGTGAAGCAGCCAAGATTAGAACTGGCACCTATATGGGATCCCTCTGGGTGTGAGGACTTTAGCCACTAGACTATCATGCCAGCCCCAGGTTTTGAATATTTAAATAGTGCTTGGGGTGGATGTTGTAAGATAGCATGTTACATTGCTGCATGCAATGTGAGGCCAGCATGTCATATAAGGACCAGTTCTACTCTGATATTCACTCTCTAACCTAGCTCCTGCTACAGTGTGTGGAAGATAACATAAAACATCCCTATTTCTAGGATGCCTACAGCCCTGTGGAAGATTTGAATGGAATTCCAGGCTCCTGGTTTTGGGTGGACCTTGCTAATTCTTGTGGAAATAGGGGAGTACACAAATTGAGGGAAGATCTCAGTCTTTCTCTGTTTGACTCTTGTACTGTGATTCTCACATTGAAGCCAATGATAAGATGTTTCGAAAGAATTGAAAAGGACTTGGCATGGTAGCATAGTGGCTAGAGCCCTTACCTTGCATGGGCCAGGATTCTATATGTTTGCTGGTTCATTTGTCCTGGGTATTCCAACTTTTATCCTGCTCCCTGCCTGTGCCCTGGGAAAGCAGTAGAGGACAGCTCAAAGTCTTGGGATCTTGCGTCTGCATGCAAGACCCTGAAGAAGCTCTTGCCTCCTGGCTTCTGGCTTCAGATCATTTCAGTTTAGGTTCTTGTGGCCAATTGTGTAGTGAACCAGTGGATGAAAGATCTTTCTCTCTGTCTCTCCTTACCTCTGTAAATCTGAATTTCCAATAAGTAAATAAATATTGTTAAAAACTACAGTTCTGAATTTAAAAAGCAATAAGTGTATCGAATGCTGTGTAGATTGGAAATGTTTGATTGTTTCAGAAACTTCACTGTTAGTTTCAAAGAATGATTCTGATTTTCAACAAACTCTAGTGAATTTTGATAGGCATGTACTTGAATGCTAATAACATAAGGTTCAGTGCAGTATTTGAGTGCATATATGTCATAAGCTGAGTAAAGCAGGTGTCCAGGCTTTGTTTAGACAGCACATGGGGTCCTCCGTTCCAGTGTCCTGCATTAGCTTATCATATTGTGAAGTGCAGTCACCTCATGCTGGGATGGAACCCTGGATCTTGTTCCTTCTGTCTCACTTTCTTTGCTAGCTGTTCAACCTCACTGGTGTCCCCAGGCCCTTTCTTCCCCAACCTGGAATAATTATTTTTGCATTTTTAGACTCAGGTTGCTGATATTTGGTTGAGAATTATTGCAGCTGTGCTTTTGCTAGATTGGTCAGTAGTACTCTTTGTGAGTCATTGTTTTATTTTGGTATGAGTCATGGTGGCCTCATTCAAAGTCTTTGACGAATTCTATCCTTTCCCCTATTTTGGAATAATTATAGAAGTATTAGAGTTATTGCATCTTCTTTTTAAAGATTTATTTTGTTTTTATTGCAAAGTCAGATATACAGAAAAGAGGAGAGACAGAGAGGAAAATTTTCCATCCGATGATTCACTCCCCAGGTGACCACAATGGCCAGTGATACGCTGATCCAAAGCCAGGCACCAAGAAATTCTTCCAAGTTTCCTACACAGGTGCATCGTCCCAAGGCTTTGGGCTATTGTCTACTGCTTTCCCACGCCACAAGCAGGTAGATGAATGGGAAGTGGGACTGCCAGGGGAAGAACTGGCACCCATATGGGATGCTGGTGTGTTCAAGATGGGAACATTAGCTGCTAGGCCACTGCGCTGGGCCCAGAGCTGTTTCATCTAATGCTGTGCAAAATCCAGCTTTGAAGCCATTGTGCTCTGAACTGTACTTTGATGCGGTTTTTCATTGCTGTTGCAGTTTTATTTTCTCTTATTGATCATTTTAGGTTTTCTGTGTTATATTGATGTAATTTGAGTAATTTGTATGTATTTTAGAATTTCTCCACTTCTGCAACTTATTCCATATAGTTGTTTGTACTAGTTAGAATTGTGTGTGTCTCAGTTTTCATTTAATTGTTTCCTCTTCCATCTGTAATTTTCAGTTTTCTCTTTTTTCAGTTATTCTAAAGTTTGATCTATTTTTCTTATTGCTGTAAAATACCAGTATTTCATTTATTGGATATTTTGTATTTTTACAGATCAGCTATCATGACCCTACCCCTCCATGTGCGGTAGATTTGGGGGAAGGTCATCCAGATACTTGTGCCATGCTGAACATCAGGAACTTGGCTTCATTATATGGGCTGGACTGGTTCCAGGCAAAGAAAGCCTCAAAGTGAAGCTCCCAAGGGTGAGGTGACAAGATAGCCCCAACAGAATAGAAGGCAATGATTGAGCCCTCATTGTGCATGGTCCTTCCAGGTTACATGGCCTTGAAGTCCAGCAAACAGTCAAGGTTTTGGTGAGCATGGCAGATATAGCTACTGTGAACACAAGGCTATATGCCTGTTGATGCAGGAGGCAGCTGCTGGACCAACCAATGCAGAATGAAAAGTAAAGGAAGCAGAAGAGTAGGGCAACAAGCAGGATGGTGCTGAGTGTCTTTGTTATTGGCCTTGATGATGGGCATGTCTTGTGGGTGAGAGTGAGGGACAGAGCCATGGAGGCCAGAACCATACTCTGGGCCTCCCCAAGCCCAGAAAGGACATCAGCTTGGGGAGGCAGTGACTTCTCTCACTATTTTGAGTACTCGTTTTCTGGGCTCTGGATACACTGCTCTGAATTAGAGGCAAAAGACTCAGTGTTTGCTTTAGGTAATTTTTTCTCTTGTGGAAGATGGTCACCTGTATGTTGTCAGAGGGACAGGACATGAGTGTAAGTTTCTTTTCCTAATCCAAGGAAGATGCTCTCCTCATAGAATCATCAGGTGCTTCTGGCTTTTGTGTCAGACACATTTTGGACACTCACAAGCAGGTGTGTGTTGCAATGGGGTCACATAGCATGTCCACTTATTTTTCATTCTTGTTTCTACTCCTAACAGAAGCTGCAAATTAGGTCATTAGGAAAGTATATTGCTCTCACTCTACCTGAAGAAAATTGATTCTTTCTCTGAGTGATGAAAGTAAATGATCTCTACTAGAGTCAAGGACAATTGGGTAAATATTTTGGATTAATGCCTTGTATTATGTCCATTTTTCATTGCATACATTTTATTTTTGGTACGTTTTACATGTTTGATTAGGGTGTGAAGGGTCAGGGCTAGAGGAAAGTGGGTGTGACCATTGTTTTGGCATTTTTTCTTCCTTCCTGTATCTGGGGAGAGGGGAGATATGAGGGGAGAATCCATACCAAGCCTCCCAACCATCCCAGGGTGCTCAGGCAGGTGCTGTGACCTGACCCTGCCTGCTTGCTCCTAGCCCCAGTGCCAGTAAGCATTGGTGAATGCCATGGTCATGCCTGTCTCAGACCATCAGCAACTCAACTCTCAAGTTAACCAGTAGGACTTGTAGTTCTGTAGTTTTGGGCCAACATACCCCCACAAATCCTCCTTGGGAGCTGGTTATTTTTTGTGCTGTTTGGCTTCATGGCCCAGTCTAATGTGAACCATCTCCTGATCCACACTCACTATCAGCTACTGGCATCTAGTCCTGCCAGAAATTCCCTAGCCATAGCTTATATGTGTGTTGGCATGTGGTGGTCAGCCATGTTCCATGCTAAAAAGCCCAACCTTGACTTCCATGGGGGCTGGAGTATCAGTCTGAACCAAAAAATATCTTCACGTCTCGACAACATCTCGATCCCTTTGCTTACCTGCAAGTACAGTGGCCCTGTCATTGGGTGTCACTTAGGATACATTCCTCACCCTACAGGTACTGTGGCCTTATCCATGGATGTGGCTAGGCAGTAATTCCACACCCCAAGATCGCAGAGCTCGTCGTTGTGTGGCTGGCAGGTAGAGCTTGGTGGCACTTGGTGCATAGGCTTGTGACAGGCTCAGAACCATCCCCCTACCAAGCATCACTGCATGGGGAGCTAGGATCCCAGTAGGAAATCAGGGTCAACATGGGTACCCCAAGCCACAGCCACAAGGCTGGGCGACATGCTGAGCCACTGCTCAGACTTTCCTGAACTTCCATTTTGTTCATTTCTATATATTTTTATTATTTACATTATTTTCCAATTACTCTTGGTCCACATCATATATTTTTCTATATTTGTCATCAAAAGATAATGTTTCATCAATTTTGGAGGGCCGTGACCAAGTGAATTATCACAACTAAGAACATGAGCTCTGGCCTTGGCCATCACTCTTGCTTCACTCACATAACTCCCTGTGGCTGTCCTGGTCAAAGGGAACATTCTGATTGGCTGCATTTTCTTTATCTTATAAGGATCCATGGCCACACAAGCTGTCCAATCAGCAGCTGCCTAGCCATAAGAGTCCAGAATCCTGCAGCCTCAGCATTCTAGTGAAGCCATGGTGACAAGACAGCCTGCTCTGCCTGGTGGAGAAAGATGGTGAGTGGTTCCTGCTCTGCTTTCTTTCATCTTTCTTCTCCACAGGCCCTGGCAGGGAGACATTCAGACTCCACAGAACTCAGCAGAATGTGAGAGTGTTGGGCTTGGCTAAAAATGTAGTGAAGCCTAGGGCTTTTTCAACCCTGGTACTATCAAAGCATTTCACTTTTACATCATCAGAATGCTTATGTCTCTTGAAGGAGACAAACTGATCCTAGTTCCCCACTAAAGGTAGTGTTTGGAAAAATAAATGGAAGGTACAAGAGCCAAGTCAAGCTGATTTCTGTAGGCAGATCCCATGACATTTCCTGTCCTGGCTCTCAGTGAGTTTTCCCTGCTAGAATACAGTGTCATGAAACAGGCGCACCATAGTGTAACAGATGTCCCTTCAAAGATGTGGTTAGTTTTAATGTTGTGGTTCAGTGTAGGGTTAGGATCAGGGTTATCATTGTATCTAGGATATGGTAGTAATGAGGTCAAAACCTAGATTTATGGTTAGGGCAAATTTTAGTGTTAGGGTTCCATTTAGGTCTGTGGTTTGGGCTTTCATTAAGAATAGAACTAGGATTAAGGTTAGATGTCATTAGGGTTAGGGCTAGGTCTAATGCTAAAGGTTAGGTTAAGTAGTGAGGTTGCTGTTAGGATTGAGATTTGAGCTATGGTTAGCCCTATGGTTAGTGTTAGGTTTAAACTTACAAATAGGATTAGGTGCAGAGCTAGGTTTGTATGCTGCAGGAAGTAGGATTTGCATCAGGATTACTCTTAGGGATAGATTAGTGTTTGAATTAATGCTAGATTGAGTGTTTGGGTTATATTTCAGGTTCAACCTTAGTTTTTATTAATGCTAGATTGAGGGTTATTGTTAGAATTGGGGTAAGGACTGTGTGGCATTACAATAGAGTTTCAGGTACAATTAATGCTAAGATTAAAGCTGTGGCTACATTGAGGATTAAGAAGTTTTTAATGTTAATTTTCCTATTACACTGAGGTTATAGTCAATGCTAGGATTATTATGCTTAGAGCTGGAATTACTGTTGGGGTGTGGGCTAATGCTAGTGCTAAAGTTCTTCTGGGATGAAGGTTAGGTCAAACTCTAGTGGTTCGTTTATGACCAACGTTTTGGCTACAGTTGGATTTAGCATTCATGTTGTAATTAGGGTGATGCATCCAGGTATCATCAGGGTTAGGTTTAGAAATACAGCTAGGATTGTGTTCAGTATTAGGGCTAGGCTTAATATTACAGTGATGGCTACATCTGTGTCAGGGTTGGAGTCAGTGTTAGGAATATGGATTTGGTTGGGTTTAGGGCTAGGATCACAATTTCGTTAGAGTTATAGCTAGAGCTAGCATCAGAATGAAGGTTATGATGATGGCAATGATTATGGATAATCCTGTCTGGCTTAGGGTGTGCTCTAGGTTTTAATTAATATTCGTGCTAGGCTTTGCAATAGGGGTTGGGTAAGTGCTGTATATCTTACTTTCCAATAAAAATGATCAACTCAAAATAATAAACAAATTGTGGCTAGTTCATCTTGAATTTATGACTTGGGTCAACATCAGGTTAAAGATTAGGCCTATAGCCTGGCTGCTGATTGCAGCTATCAAAAGTCAAGAGATTGAGTGAGAGTTACAGCCAGGATTAGGATTAGAGGTCATGCTAAGGTTGGTACTAGCTTAGAGTCAGGGCTGGAAGGAGATTTATCGTTAGGATCAAGTTTAAGGTTGAGGTTAGAGTTAGGGCTTATGTTATTTCTTGAGACTTTGCACCCCTTCTGAATAGGATTAGGGCATGGTCATAACAAGGTCTAGGATTATGGTTAGTATCTGAGTTGAATTATGCTGGGTCTGGCACAGTAGCCTAGCAGTTAAAACTCTTGGTTTACAGGTGCTGAGATCACATATGGGTTTCAGTTCTCATTCCAGGAGCTGCACTTCCCATCCAGCTCCTAGTTTGTGGCCTGGGAAAGCAGTCTAGGATGGCCCAAAGCTTTGGGACCCTGCAACCATGTCTTGTTATAGGCTCCTGGCTCCTGGCTTCAGATTGGTGCAGCTCTGGCCATTGCAGCATCTTGGGGAGTGAATCATCAGATGGATGATTTTCCTCTCTGTCTCTCCTGCTCTCTCTATGTCTGATTTTGGAAATGAAAAGGAGTAATTTTTTAAATGAATTACACCCAGTTCATGTTGAATTTAAGAGTAGGACAACATTAGTGTTAGGATTCAGCCTACAGCTTGGCTGATGACAACGGGTATAAAATGTCGAGTGTATTAGCATTAGGGTCATGGTTAGGATTAGGAGTAATGCTAACGTTAGTACTAGGTTGAGGGCTGGAGCTGACCAGTAGCTGGAATAGGGTGAAGTTTGAGGTTGGGATTTGAGTTAGGGCTAGGGTTAGTTCTTGAGATTGCTGCTGTCTGTGCTTAGGGTTAGCCACAACCCTCATCTTAACTCTCATCTAGCCCTACTGCGAGCACTAACCATAAAACTATAGCTAACACTAAGCTGATTTCTAATTCTGAATCTAGGCCTGATTCTAATCTAGTCCTAATCCTAATTCTTGTCCAAATCCTATCATTAAATCTATAACCAACTGTGACCCTACTGTAGCTCTCTTCCCAACTGTATTTCTAGCCCTAGCTCTAATTCTAGCTCAAATCCGTACAGCAACCTTTGCCCTAATCATAATGCTAACCTTTCTGTATAACCATTGACCTATCCCTAACATTAAGCATAACATGAACACCAATCATACCCAAAGTCCTAACTCTAATCCTACTCTTTATCCTAACCCAGAACCTAATCTTAACCCTACCCTATCTTAAGAGTAATACCAAGTCACAGCCCTAACACTAACAGTGACCTTAACCCTAAACTGAATACCCATTATCAGTCTATTCCTAACTTTAACTCTAATCTTTTCTTTACGATTTATTTATTCATTTTTATTACAAAGAATGATGTAGGAGAGGAGGAGAGACAGAGAAGAAAATTTTCCGTTTGATGATCCGAAGCAGGAGCCTCTTCTGGGTCTGCCACATGGGCGCAGGTCCCCAAGATTTGGGCTGTCCTCCACTGCTTTTCCCGGGTCACAAGCAGGGGCCTTGGTGGGAAGGGGGCAGCTAGGATTAGAACCGGCACTCATATGGGATTCCGTGCGGCAAGGTGAGGACCTTAACTACTACGCCATCACGCTGGGCCCTATTTATTTATTTATATTTTAAGGTTAGATATACAGAGAGGAGGAGAAGCGCAAGGGTGTCAGCTGACCAATCGGAAGCCAGGATCCAGGATCTCTTCTGGGTCTCCTACACACGATTTGGGCCGTCCTCAACTGCTGTCCTAGGCCACAAGCAGGGAGCTGGATGGGAAGCAAGGCCACCTGGGTTAGAATTGGCGTCCATGTGGGGGTCCCAGGTGTTTATGGCGAGCATCTCAACCATTATGCTATCAAACCGGGCCCAGGAAGGCAAAATTTTTAAAAGTCCATTAATTCCAAATGTTAAAATAGTTTCTTTAAAAAAAAAATTAGCTTCTACTGATAAAAAGAAACTGCTAGCAGAATGACAGAAAGTGGCAATTTCCCTAGTAGAACTGAGGCTGCAATGCATGTATAATGACCAGCATTGCTAAAATGTAACACTGAGTGTTTTGCCTTGAGTAAACCTAGACAAGGTTTCTTCTTCTCACTTTGTCTCTTAAACATTCTTCTGGATGTGTATTCACGAGATTAAACACAGAAAGGAAATTGTATTCATGGTGGCCAAATTCTACCCAGCAGAAGGATCACTCTGTACTAATGACCCTAAAATGTGCAGAGATAATCCAACAGATTGGAAAACCAAAGTGAACCTGATAAGAGAATCAAGCAAGATTCTTATGTACTAATGAGAAACAGCTATGGAACAACATTGCCACACAAAATACAGACCACAAAATAAACCTAGGCAAGAGAATAACATTGAAAAGCTTCATTTATATCGTATTTTCAAATATTCTCCAGTTGTGTAATTTAAAAAGTCAAATGGAGCCCGGCGAGAGAGTGTAGTGATTAAAGTTCCAGCCTTGAAATCACTGGGATCCCATCCAGCTCCCTGCCTGTGGCCTGGGAATGCAGTCCAGGACGGCTCAAAGCCTTGGCACCCTGCACCCGCATGGGAGACCCGGAGAAAACTCCTAACTCATGGCTTCAGAGTGGCTCACTCTTGTTTTTGCGGCCTCTTTGGGTGTGAACCATGCCGTGGAAGACCTTCCTCTCTGTCTCCTCCTCTCTGCATCTCTTCCTCTCCAATGAAAATAGATACATCTTTAAAGAATAAAAGTCAAATGAACCAACGTTAAAAAACCAACACAAAAAGAAAAGCCCCAAAAGCTATTGATCATGCAGTGGATTATAACTCGTTTTGGGGATTGTCACCCATTTTGGGGGATTCTAGGTTTGGAGAGGATCTTGAACTAGAGAGGGAAGGAGAGAGGCCAGCAGGTGGACTTACCTGAGAGGTGACAGCGACCCCTGCTGTTGCAAAGCTCGAGCTGCAATATAGGAGCCAACCTCCCCCTCCCGCCAAAAACACAGATGTCTGCTTTTAAACCCAGTGCTGTTTCATTGGCTGCACATGTTGTGACGTCAGTGCCAGCGGTCCAATCACGCGCGGCCTTGAATACCCCTGGAAGAAGGCGGGCTGAGCTGTTGAGGTGGCGCCATTTGTGCGCGGCTGGTTGTGGTCCTGAGAGAGGCCCAGGGAGCTGAGGCAGTGCTGCCTGTGAACTCCCTCCCCGCAGGAGCCCTCTGGAGGACACCTGACTCCTCAGGAGCTGGGAAGGGTGAGTGTGTGAGCGCATCTGCTCAGGCCCCGGGCGGGAGGGGACAGGAGGGGACGGGAGGGGACCTTGTTGTCCCACTCTGCAGCCCTGACCTTGAACCTTGGGACTCCCATCTTTCCAAAGTGTGCAGTGAGGAGGGGAGAGTGCCCAGGGACAGGCTGACCTTCATGTTAGCCCGATTTTCTGTGTATCCTGTTTGTGAGGCCTGTACCACCTGTAGATGATGGAATAATTAAGTTGTTTTGTGATTCGTTTTTGCTGGTTTTATATCGAAATTTAGCAAGATAACATGTCTGGTGTTCGAAGTGCTAAGAGAAAATGCCAGTGGCCACAAGCTTCACTCGGTTTGAGTATGCTGTTTCAGAAGGGAAGTAAGAAGCTGGAGGTGACCGTGCAGGCTGTGAGGAGTTCCCAGGCCACACTGTCACAGTGCTGGCTGCTTAGGATTCCCTCCATGTGCAGTGAGCCCTCTGGGCACTGTGACCTCAGAGAGAGTGATGCCCAAGGCCTGGGAGCCTGAGTAAGCTGCTGAGTGTGGATCTCGCTGTGAAGTGTGAGCAGGCTGCTTCCCAGAGCTCATTCTCTGTCATGTCCTTGTGCTTTGATTTGCAGTTTGCCCACTACTTGTGTAGGAATGATGCCCCTGACTTGGGTGTTCCATCTTTATTCTGTTGCTTGGAGCCTGAGTTTATTCAGTGGTCTCAGAAAGAATAGAAAATTCTTGACATCTTTATTTTCTGCCAAGTTTCAGTAAGACTGTAAGCTCTATGTCTGAATGCCTGGGTGAGAAAAAAGTCTTTGTCAGTACAAGTGTTTGTCTGTTTTACCTCTGTCCCCAGAGGAGACTAAGATCTGGTTCTGTCTAGTCTTGGATTTTTTTTTTTAAAGATTTATTTTTATTATTTTTTTATTGGAAAGGCGGATATACAGAGAGGAGTTACAGAGAGGAAGATCTTCCGTCCGATGATTCACTCCCTAAATGAGTGCAATGGGCCGATACTATGCTGGTCCGAAGCCAGGAGCCTCTTCCGGGTCTCCCACGTGGGAGCAGGGTCCCAAAGCTTTGGGCCGTCCTCGACTGCTTTTCTGGGCCACAGGCAGGGAGCTGGAAGGGAAGCGGGGCTGCCGGGATAGAACCAGCGCCCATATGGGATCCCGGGCGTGCAAGGTGAGGACCTTAACCACTTGCTCCACTGCGCCGGGACTTTTCGATTTTTTTTTTTAAGATTTATCTTATTTTAATTAGAAAGTCAGATACACAGAGAGGAGTGGAGATAGAGAGGAAGATCTTGTATCTGTTGTTTCACTGCCCAAGCAGTAGCAATGGCCAGAGCTGACCAGTTTGAAGGCAGGAGCCTTGAGCCTTTTTCAGGTCCCTCACACTTGCAGGGACCCAAGGCTTTGGGGTATCCTCTACTGCTAACTCACGCTAGAAGAACCTGGAAGGTGGATGGGAAGTTGGGCCACTGGGAATGGAACGAATCCCCTTATGGAATCATGGCATTTGCAATGAAGCCACTTCAATTGCTATGCTACCATGCCAGGTGTAGGTTTGATGTTTTTGATTACCCAAACATTGTTTCTTTTTTAATGTGGTAGCACAGCAAATCAAGGTGCTACCTGCCTATGGCTGCCAGTTCAACATCTGGCTGCTTTAGTTACAAATCTTTTCCTCCCTAAAATATGGGAAAGCAGCCTAAGGTGTCTAGAGTGCTTTGTCCCAGCTTTCTGGTGGGACCCCCAGAATAAGCTCTAAGTCCCTCGCTTTTGCCTGGCCCAACAAGTGCTGCCATATAGGAAGAGAATCAATAAATGCAGGATATCTTTTTCTCTCTCTGTCTTTCCAATAAGTAAATAAGCTTTATAAATATGCATTGGCTTATTTTCAAGTGAAAGTTACAAAGTAAAAGAGTCAGAGATCTTCTGTCCACTGGCTCACTCCCCAGTGGACAAGATGACCAGTCCTAGACCAAGCTGAGTTGGAGCCTGCAGCTTCCTCCAGGTCTTCCAAGTGGCTAATCAAGTCCCAGGCACTTGGATGATCTCCCACTGGTAGTATTCTTTTGAACAAAGATTTATATATTAAGTGGTAGGAAATGCTTAGAGTGAATATGTGTACCATAGCTTGGTGTTAAACCCTTTTTTTCAGTAACCCAACATCCAAAATCACATTGTGCTTTTTGAGTAGTTTCTGTGTTATTTATTTAGGAGGATGTGAGAGAAATCAGAATTCCAGTTCTCTGGTTTATTTCTGAGATGCCCACAGCTGCAAAGTATCAATCAGGGCTAAGCTGGGAGCTGAGAACTGAATGCAGGGTTTTTCCTGTGGGTAGCAGAACCCCAGTGCCTTAAGCCATCACCGCTGCTTCCCAAGGTCTGCATTAACACAGCGCTGGAATGAAGGGGAATGGCTGGACCTAGAATCAGTCTGACACAGCCACAGTAATGGCTGGTAAAGGCATTCAAAAAAATGCACAAAACATCTGTTTTTCCATAATTATTCTTTTCAAGTGCATAGACACATTTGAACAAAAGCAGTGTAACTCTTTCCATCTAAGTTCAAGGTTAGTTTTCCAGCAGTGGTATGTTCTAACTGCCAGGTATCATTAGTACAAGTCACATACAAAGGGAGCAAGAGGGTCCATGAGAAAAGCAACCCTGTGGTTTGATTACAATGGTGTGCTTGTTTGTATATAAGTTTATTTATTTATTTGATACTTATCTATTTTAAAGCTGCATTTATTTTTGTTGCAAAGGCAGATATATAGAGAGAAGCAGATACAGAAAGATCTTCTACCTGTTAGTTTACTCCTCAAGTGGCCTCAACACCTAGAACACAGCCGGAGCTCAGCCAATCTGAAGCCAGTATCTGGGAGTGTCTTCCTGGTCTCCCCTGTGGGTGCAGGGTGGCAAGGTTTTGGGCTGTCCTCCACTGCTTTCCCAGGCCACAAGCAGGGAGCTGGATGGGAAGTGAAGCAGCCAAGATTAGAACTGGCACCTATATGGGATCCCTCTGGGTGTGAGGACTTTAGTCACTAGACTATCATGCCAGCCCCAGGTTTTGAATATTTAAATAGTGCTTGGGGTGGATGTTGTAAGATAGCATGTTACATTGCTGCATGCAATGTGAGGCCAGCATGTCATATAAGGACCAGTTCTACTCTGATATTCACTCTCTAACCTAGCTCCTGCTACAGTGTGTGGAAGATAACATAAAACATCCCTATTTCTAGGATGCCCGCCGCCCTGTGGAGGATTTGAATGGAATTCCAGGCTCCTGGTTTTGGGTGGACCTTGCTAATTCTTGTGGAAAGGCGGATATACAGAGAGGAGTATGATTCACAAGTTGGAAGGGAAGATTAGTACTGTAAGTTAACCACTTGTTGCTAATTCTTGTGGAAGTAGGGGAGTAAACAAGTGGAGGGAAGATCTCAGTCTTTCTCTGTTTGACTCTTGTACTGTGATTCTCACATTGAAGCCAATGATACGTTGTTTTGAAAGAATTGAAAAGGGCCTGGCATGGTAGCATAGTGGCTAAAGTCTTTACCTTGCCTGAGCCAGGATTCTATGTTTGCTGGTTCATTTGTCCTGGGTATTCCAACTTTTATCCTGCTCCCTGCCTGTGACCTGGGAAAGCAGTAGAGGACAGCCCAAAGTCTTGGGATCTTGCGTCTGCATGCAAGACCCTGAAGAAGCTCTTGCCTCCTGGCTTCTGGCTTCAGATCATTTCAGTTCAGGTTCTTGTGGCCAATTGTGTAGTGAACCAGTGGATGAAACATCTTTCTCTCTGTCTCTCTTTATCTCTGTAAATCTGAATTTCCAATAAGTAAATAAATACTTTTAAAAACTACAGTTCTGAATTTAAAAAGCAATAAGTGTATCGAATACTGTGTAGATTGGAAATGTTTGATTGTTTCAGAAGGTTCACTGTTAGTTTCAAAGAATGATTCTGATTTTCAACAAACTCTAGTGAATTTTGATAGGCATGTACTTGAATGCTAATAACATAAGGTTCAGTGCAGTATTTGAGTGCATATATGTCATAAGCTGAGTAAAGCAGGTGCCCAGGCTTTGTTTAGACAGCACATGGGGTCCTCCGTTCCAGTGTCCTGCATTAGCTTATCATATTGTGAAGTGTAGTCACCACACGCTGGGATGGAACCCTGGATCTTGTTCCTTCTGTCTCACTTTCTTTGCTAGCTGTTCTACCTCCTTGCTGTCCCCAGGCCCCTTCTTCCCAACCTGGAATTATCAGCATTCTATGTCTTATCATACCCGGTTTCATCTATCTTGTAGCAAATACAATATTTTATTCTTTCTCATGGCTGAATGCATTTATTAGTTTTCACTGTTAATACAGTCAGGGGAAGAAACATGTAAAGCAAAAAGGATTGTATCTTCATTCCTATTTCTGTGTTTTTGAGTTTCTTCCTTTTTTTATCTTTATTTTTATCAGGTAATGGGGTAGGATATGTTTAATTTGATTTCTAGGATATGAAAGGTTATTTCAGAAGAAGCATTAACAAATAAATCTACTTAAGACCAACTGTGTTGTAACGGAGATTATATTTTACTGAGCCATTCCATTGTGTTTTTCAATTGAAAATACACTCAGATGTAGGATAAGCTCGCCCAACTGCTGATTCAGTCTGGCTTTGAAATCTAATTATTGTTAGGCCCAGGATAAGTTTGGAATTACTTTCTCTCTTTCCAATTGTTAACAATCATTTTAGAAACATTGGTGCTCCTTTAGTAGAATTTAGTAGTAAAGACACTTGGTGTTGATCTTTTGTTTGCAGATATTCTGTTGTTGTTGTTTAGGTGTTGGCATCTACAGTCATAACCTTTGATTTCTCTGTCTCTGACAGTGGTGGGTTCTTTCTCGTTGCTGTAGGAGGGATAGTTAGAACTAAGCGTATGCTTTGGTCATAACAGAATAGAGTGTGTGTCCTGAATGACAGTCTTTCAATTCTTGTGTTTCTAATGATTGAAAATTGCAGAGCAAGATGAGAATAGGTTTTGTTTCTCCTGCGGTCACTCCCTGGCCAACTCACAGCCTCCATGATGTTTCCTCTATCCGTGTGTATCATTAAAGAAACCGAAATTATGTTTTTAAAGATTTATTTGTTTATATTACAAAGTCAGATATATAAACAGAGAAGGCATGACAGAGAGGAAGATATTTCATCCGATGATTCACTCCCGAAATGGTCGCAATGGGTGATCTGAAGCCAGGAGCCAGGAACATCTTTCCGGGTCTCCCACGTGGGTGCAGGTTCGCAATGCTCTGGGCTGTCCTCGACTGCTTTCCCAAGCCCCTAGGGAGGAGCTGGATGGCAATTGCAGGTGGCTGGATTAGAACTGGCTTCCACATGGGATCCCGGTGCGTTCAAGGAGAGGACTTTAAGCACTACATGGTCATGCCAGGCCTTTACTGAAGTCATTTTGAAGTGCATTGTAAAAAATATATATAGTTTTGTTGGAATATCATATGTGGAGAGCAGGGATAACACAGGAGGATCTTTCATGCACAGACTCACTCTGCAATGGATGAAATGGCCAGACCTGAGCTGATCCAAGACTAAGAGCCAGGAGCTTCTTCCAGGTTTCCCAAATGGGTACGGGGTTTACTCTCTTTGGATCATCCACAACTCTCTTTTCCTGGCACAAACAGGAAGTTGAATTGGAAGTGGAGCATCTGGGAAAAAAACAGTGCACATATGACATCCCAGCACATGCAAAGTGAGGATTAAGGCCACTAGGCTACCATGCTAGGCCCAGTAATTTACTTGTTGAAGCACTGTTTCTTGGGCTCAGCCTGGCAGCTTAATAGCCGAAGTCGTTGCCTTGTACTTGCTGTGATCCTGTGGGGGTGCTGGTTCTAATCCCAGTTGCCCCACTTCCCATTCTGCTCCCTGCTTGCGACTTGGGAAAGCACTGGAGGATAGGCCTTGGTACCCTGAACCTTGTGGGAGACCCAGAAGAGGGTCCAGGCTCCTTGCTTTGGATCATCTCAGCTCCAGCCATTGTGGTTGCTTAGGGAGTGAATCAATGGACAGTAGGTCTTCCTCTCTGTATATGTTCCTTTGCAATAAAAACAACAAGAAGAAAAAGTAATTCTTTAACCTTTTTTTTTTAAAGATTTATTTTTATTATTTATTTATTTTTTTTTTATTGGAAAGGAGGATATACAAAGAGGAGAGACAGAGAGGAAGATCTTCCGTCCGATGATTCACTCCCCAAGTGAGCGCAATGGGCCGATACTATGCCGATCCGAAGCCAGGAGCCTCTTCCGGGTCTCCCACGCGGGTGCAGGGTCCCAAAGCTTTGGGCCGTCCTCGACTGCCTTCCTGGGCCACGGGCAGGGAGCTGGAAGGGAAGCAGGGCTGCCGGGATTAGAACCTGTGACCATATGGGATCCCGGGCATGCAAGGCGAGGACCTTTAACCACTTGCCCCACCGAGCCGGGCCTGAAAAAGTAATTCTTTAAGGAAAAAAATATTGTCTTAGTGTACTGTTACATTGTGGATCCACCCTCTATGGTATGAAATGTAGCAGACCCATTTCTGACTATAGCAGCTAGAAGGACCCAGTGATCTGACCCAATGACAACCAACTCTGAAAGGGATTTGGGTTTTGAAAGTAGTGTTATGATTTTTCATAGTTCCATTTTAAGTATTATCTGTGTCAGCAGTGCTTCATGCATACCCATAAAACACATATGCAGAACACCTGTGTATGCATATATACACCATTATGAAAATGCTTGATGATCATGTGTAGGTCATCATTGGGTTATCCACAAAACATTTAAACTAGAATGAAATATGAAAATTAACATGTATGCTAATCAACATTTGTAATTTTCAAAATCTACACTCTAAAATTTGAGATAATAAGCAATGCAAATCCCAGACATAGCAATCCTACTCAACAGTCAACTTGAGGGATGTCTTTCCATGTCTGTATCTACTTTAAATCACTGTTCCTGGAAAGTAGCACTTGGGGCTAAATGAAAACTGAAATGATGCGTTTCCAAAGGCATATGTCTAATTCCATGATATGTGTAATTGGTAAATCTCCAAGTAAAGGATGAATATTGACGTTTGTGAAGATTCTCTTTTGACATCTGGTCAAATATGATGGTGTTGGCCACTGTCAGTCCTTGAATATTCTAGTGTGGGAGATGAACCCTGGATCTCTGTATACTTAGTCCCTGTGGAAAGCCATAGGCACATGGCACACTGTGTCCCTGGGGGAACCCCTGAGAGTAATCTTGGCTACCTGAGACTTCAAGATGGCCTGTTCCCTGGCCATGCCATCAGAGTGGTGGGCTGCACCCCAGTCCATGTCCTTGGAGGAGCTGTGCTAGAATTGATCTGGTAAACCCACTCTAAGAAGTTAAATGCAACCCTCATCCTGTTTTCCATGCTGTAGGCCAGCCGTGGGTCAAGACTAGTCTTCCTTTCCCTTCAGTGCATGGGCTGAGTGTCCCCAGCCAGCAGGATTCCAACAGCCACGCCACCACTGGTGACATCAGCATGTCTACCATTGAAGGAAGATCTTGCATCTTCTGTGCTAGTATGCCTCCAGTTCTGGGCTAGTATGCCTGGGAGAGAAGCTGATGATGGCCCCAGGATTAGGGCCTCTGACACTCATACAGAGACCCAGCCTAACCATTCAATGTGGGCAAGGCATCTTCCAGGCTTGCTTGATGGAATCAGTAGGAAATACCTTGCCATGAGTACTTGGGCATAAACATGTGAACCAACATCTATGAGAGGCTGCTGTGGTAGCACAGTGGACATAGCAACCCCATTGGAAACCAGGCTTCCATGGCAGGGCCTCAAGACACAAGCTGCTCTGTTTTCATCCATTTTGCTCTCCAGACGCCAGGGGGAACAACAGGAGGAAACCCAAATGCAGAAGAACCTGTCACCCACTTGGGGGACACAAGGCTCTTGCCTTGACTCTGCCCCAGTCCTTAAACTTGATATCCCCTTAGGGAGTGAGCCACTGAATGCAAAATCTCACACCCACCTAATCTCCTTTCACTATTGCACTGCTTTTCAAGTAAATTAACACTAGAGAGAGAGAAATAGAGAACACAAGTGATCCAGAAACAATAGAGGATATTACTTTTCCAAAACTATATTCAATTGAAGAAATAACATGATTATGTATCCCAAAATAACAAACCACAATCACCAATGCTGCATTTTCATCGAGGCAAGGTTTGACACACCCAAAATGATATCATAGGAAATTCTGCTGTACTACATGTGTATGATATGTACAAGGGACACTAGTAAGTCAAAAGCTTTTGTGTATAAACGTAAGATGTGTAAGTATTATTTAAAACATACTTATAAATGACACCTATGAAATAATTTGGTACACTGGAGAGTATAGAGAGAAGTTCCAAAAGCACAATGGGTGTGGAAGTTTGACATGCGTAGGGTTGTAACTCAGCTGCCACAAGTTGTGCCATGCTCCAGATCACAGTAAGATAGCAGGCCCAAGGACAGATGAGATGGACCAACAAGAGAGTGACCTCACAAAACTTTGAAGACCATGACCAAGTGACTAATCAAAGACCTGGACATGAGCTACGACATTAGGCCTCATGTTTTTCTTTTTTTGATCATTCTAGATTTGATAATTGTTACATAGTTTAAAAAGGTTCAAGGGCTACAGGGCAGTAGGTAAGACTGTTATTTCCACATTCTGTGCTTTTTCTGTATCTGGGGTAAATGGGGAGGAAGATGAAGGGAGAAGCCCCACCCAGTCTCCCATCCACCCCAGGTCCCTGATGTGGGGCATGCTCTGAGGGTACTGCTCAAGTGGTTTTTTGCTTGCTTGTTTGTTTTTGTTCTAGTGGTTTTGATAGTTCAACAGTCATGAATTGCTGCTAGTCTCGTCACTCTAAGCACGATGAGGTCGTTGAAGAATACACTGATTGACATAGTCCATCTTAGAGTCTGTATTTGCCTAGTTTTTCACTGCCAACATATGGCTGGGGTGGTTGATTGACTTGTTCTGTCCTCTGCCTTTTCATGGCTAGTGTTCCTAGTCCAGCCATTTGCATGGCAAGATCCCAAAAGAAACTTTGTCTGAGGTGTTCCCAGACCAGATTCTTCTATGTGCTAGCAGATATAGGGCATGGCACAGCCCATCACCCCGATCAGCTGGTGTTGCAATTGCTGGGTTGGTTGTGTTTCCAGCCCTATCTCCCACTGGCACCAATGGGTGATAACATTCCAGCCTGATTCTGCCCAGCACACCTTCAGCCATCACTCTTCCTTCACTCCCATAACTCCCTGTGGCTGTCTTGATGACAGGGAGCATTCTGATTGGCTGCATCTCTAAGACATCACAGGACTGCATGGCCATACAAGCTGTCCAATCAGCAGCTGCCTGGTCATAACAGCCCGGAATCCTGTAGCCTCAGCATTCTAGAAAAGCCATGGTGACAGACAGCCTCCTCTGCGTGTTGGAGAAAGATGGTGAGTGGTTTAAGCTCTGCTTTCTTTGGTCCTTCTCGCCACAGGCCATAGCAAGGGACACATTCAGACTCCATGGAAGCCAGCAGAGTGTGAGTGTATGGAGTTGGGTTTCCTGTAAGTGTGTAGTGAAGCCTAGGGCCTTTTCAGCACTGGTACTATGAAAGCATTTCAATTTTCCATCAATGAGAATACTTGTGTCTCTTCAAGGAGCCAATCTAATCCTGGTTCTCCATTAGAGGTAGTGTGTGGAAAAACCTATGTAATGTAGAAGAGCCAAGCCAAGCTGATTTCCATAGGCAGACTCCATGACATTTCCTGTCCTGGCTCTCTGTGAATTTTCCCTAATGCAATACAGTGCCATGTAACTGGGTCACCATAGTGTAAAAGAGATCACTTCAGGGAGATGGTCGGGATCAATACCACGGTTGTGTAGAGGGTTGGAATCAGGGTTATAGTGATATCTAGGCTTACGGTTGCAGTGATGTCAAAGCCTGATTTTGGTTTAGGCGAAGTTGAGTGTTCAGGTTAAATCTAGGCTTGTGATTTGGGTTAGTATTAGGGATAGACCTAGGATTAAGATTGGATGGAATTAAGGTGAGGTCTAGGTCTAATGTTACAGGTTAGGTCTAGAAGTGCGGTTACTGTTAAGGTTGGAGATTTGAGTTCTGGTGAGCCCAATGGTTAGGGTTAAGGTTAAACTTACAAATAAGATCAGGTCCAGACTTAGATTTTGTATGTGGCATAAAGTAGAATTTGTATTAGGATTCATATTAGGTGAAGAATAGTGTTTGGATTGAGGCCAGATATAGAGTTTGGGTTCTGTTTCCGGTTCAGGCTTGGTTTTTACTCAGTGCTAAATTGAGGGTTATTGTTAGGACTGTGGTAAAGACTGTGTGGAATTAGAATTCGGTTAGGGTTACGCTTAACTTTAGGATTAAAGCTGTGGCTACATTTGGTTTTAAGATGTTGTTTTGTGTTAATTAGAGTATTATGGTGAGGTTATAGTCAATGTCAGAATTATTATGCTTAGAGCTGGAGTTAATGTTAGGGTGTGGGCTAATGCTAGTGCTAAAGTTCCGCTAGGATGAAGGTTAGGTCAAAATCTAGTGTTAGGTTTATGACTAAGGTTTTGGCTACAGTTGAATTTAGGTTTAGTGTTATAATTAGAGTGATGATTCAAGGTAGTATTATGGTTTAGGTTTAGAAATGTAGCTCCGATTATGTTCAGTATTAGGGATAGTCTTAGTATTACAGTGATGGCTACATCTGTGTCAGGGTTGGAGTCAGTGTTGGAACTATGGGTTTGTTTGGGTTTAGGGCTGGGATAACAATTCCATTAGAGCTAGAGCTAGAGCTAGTATCAGCAGGAGTGTTAGGATGATGGCAAGGGCTGGAGATAATCCTGTCTGGCTCAGGGTGTGGTCTGGGTTGCAATTAGTATTAGTGCTAGGCTTTGCAATAGGGGTTGGGTAAGTGCTGGATATCTTACTTTCCAATAAACAGTAATCAACTTAAAAACAAAAGAGTTAATGGCTGCTTCATCTTGAATTCATGACTAGGGTCAATGTCAGGTTTAGGATTAGGCCTATAGACTGTCTGCTGATTACAGCTATCAAAAGTCAAGAGACTGAGCCAGTGTTATACTCAGGGTTAGGATCAGATGTCACGCTAAGATTGGTACTAGGTTTAGAGTCAGGGCTGGAATGTGATTTATGGTTAGGATCAAGTTTAAGGTTGGGGTTAGAGTCAGGGTTAGGCTTACTTCTTGAGATTGCTACTGTGTATTCTTCGGGGTAGACACAACCCTAATAGTAGCTGTCATCTAACCCTAATGTGAGCACTCACCATAGCCCAGTTGCTAACCCTAAGTGAATTCCTTTTTCTAAATCTAGCTGTCAATCTAAATCTAGTCTTAACCCTTGTCCTAGTCCTAACCTTAACCCTGTAACCAACTGTAGCCCTATTGTGACTCTCATCACAGCACTAACTCAAACTCAACTTCTAACCCTAACCCTGTTTCATAATCATGCCCTGACACAAACTCTAATCCTGCTCTAACACTAAGCACAGACTCAACTCTAACCATAGCTCTAACCCCAATACCAAATGAATGATAGAACATAGTCCTCTTCCTGTCCTAACGCTAACACTTCCCTTACATTAACCTCTAACCTGAACCCTCACACAGAGTTGAATACCAACTGCAGTCTGAGCCCTAACTCAAATCAGAGCTCTAAATCCTTACACTGACCTTTGCCCTAGTCCTAATGCTAACCTTTGTGTATAACCTTTGGGCTATCCCTAACATTAAGCATAACATGAGCACCAATCATACCCATAATTCTAACTCTACTCCTACTCTTCATCCTAACCCAGAGCCTAACCCAACGCTAAGAGTCACAGCCCTAACACTAACACTGTCCTTAACCTTAAAACTAATATCCATGATCACTCTACTGCTAACTCTAATTCTAACCTTAAATTCCACCTTAGCACTTGCCTTCACCCCAGCCCTAATGCTAAACCAATCTGAGTCCTAGTGACAACAGTAGCACTCATCCAAAGTTTCATACTAGCCCATTCCTAACACTACAGATTTCCTTAAAGCTAACTTGAATCCTAACCCTAATGCCAATCAAATCTCTTGCCTTCATGCTAATACTAGTCTCAACTCTTACTGTGAAACTAGCCCTAATTCTAATCTGAAACCTAACGCTACTCTCATAGACGTGTGCTGTGACTTAACCCTGTGCCAAATACTAACCTTAACCCTTTTCCATCTGTACTACTGGCCCTTACCATAGTCCTACCCAACTGTAATCCCAAGATTTTTAAAACAGTCAAACTGTATTATTAGCGTTAAAGCTAAACATAATGCCAACCATAGTCATAGCCCCAACTGTAACAGCAGGCCTAAACACAACACTAAAGATTCCCTTAATACTGAACCAGCCTGGTTCCTGAAACAAACCTTCCCTGAGGCCAACCCTATCTGTAACTCTAAGCCAAGCCCTATACTTTACCTGATAATACCCCTAGACCAAATGATGACCCTATTTCTACTACTAAGTACATCGCTAGCTCAAACACAAATCAAACTCCTAAAGCTAACCCTAACTCTTGCAATCATCATAGTCATAGCCATATGTGTAACCATAAACATTACCCTAATTGCAACTCTAGTCCTGATTCTTCCTGGAGACTAGCTGCAGCCCATTTCAGAGCTCAGGAAGGGTGCACGAATTGGCCGGATAAGACAATGAGAGACACAGACCAATATAGCATTATGTTCACAATAGACAACTTAGAAAAGTTGTCTTCTTTATTTTACAGTCAGCATTTCATGCTTTTACACAATATCCAATTGCTTTATTTCCACTCCATCATTGAAACATTTATTACAAAAATAGTTCAAAAAATATTATTGTTTTACTTTATGAAAACATTCTCAGCAAGCCTTTTCTCCTTCTGACCTGCAGTCACCTGGCTGAAGCCAGGAACTCCACGGTGGACAACAGATGTGGTTCCATAGTGATGGGCAATTTACGTATATGCAAAGTCAATTGTCTCTGAACTTATACTAATATTACTTAAAATCAAGAGTGCAAAATAAAGTAATTGATAAAGACATATATCATACATTTCTATTAAGTGTTATAATCAACCATACACTACTTATCATCACATTCACCTAGTGCTGATGAAATCGATTCTTTAAAAAATTTTGTTTTATTGGCCCGGCGCAGTGGCGCAAGTGGTCAAAGGTCCTCGCCTTGCACGCCCGGGATCCCATATGGTCGCAGGTTCTAATCCCGGCAGCCCCGCTTCCCTTCCAGCTCCCTGCCTGTGGCCCGGGAAAGCAGTCGAGGACGGCCCAAAGCTTTGGGACCCTGCGCCCGCGTGGGAGACCCGGAAGAGGCTCCTGGCTTCGGATCGGCATAGTATCGGCCTGTTGCGCTCACTTGGGGAGTGAATCATCGGACGGAAGATCTTCCTATCTGTCTCTCCTCTCTGTATGTCCGCCTTTCCAATGAAAAAATAATAAAAATAAATCTTTAAAAAAAAAATTTGTTTTATTTTTATTGCAAAGTCAGATGTATAGAGAGGAGGAGAGACCAAGAAGGAAGATCTTCCTTTGAATGATTCACTGCCCCGGTAACCATAAAGGTTGAAGGTGCTCTGATCTGAAGCCAGGAGCCAGGAGTTCTTCTAGATCTCCCACAAGAGTGCAGGATCCCAAGGATTTGGGTCTTGCTAGACTGCTTTCCCAGGGCACAGGCAGGGTGCTGGATGGGAAGCCGGGCTGCTAGGATTAGAACCAGCACCCATATGGGATTACAGCATTTTCAAGGTGAATATTTTAAAGGCTAGGCCACCACACAGGGCAAACAGTTTTCATTTTTTTCTTTATCATTCTTGTTCATTTGTTAAAGGTCTGTGAGAAGGATCAGGGCAGCACAGCCTTTGTAAGAAGAGAGGGTCTTTGCAAGATACTTTTTATCTTTTTAAACTATTTTCCTTTTGTAAATATCAGTGCAAATAAAGGGTATATATTTCATACCATTCTTCCATTACAGACTCCCAACATTTGTCTCTCCTTAGATGTCTCATATGCTTTTTGCTTTACGTGGTGGGAAGCCAAAATGCATCATTTCAGGTAATATAGCAGTTTGAAGCTGAGCAATATATAAAATCTTTGTACCTCTGGAATTGCCATCTTTTTGCAACATAGTATCAAGCCATTTCTTAAAGTGAACAGTACATATCCTAGGGTAAATTCCAGGAGAGTGGTGAGTATATACTAAGAGGTGTGGGAACAATATAGGCTCAATTGCACCACTGTATGCTTTTAGCTGTGTGTCATTGTCTTAAGCTGCCTGAGAAGCTTTTTACCATCACTTGATTGATAAAGTCAGTTTCAGGGGTTATACCAGCTACAGACTCATGTCACATTTGTAGAAGAATAACAACAACCTCATGAACATTCCATGAAATATCAGAGAGGTGATCAAGTGTCCATACAATGGATGAGGCAGCAATGAGGTGATTAGAGAGACATTCTGCCAGGCCTTGCCATGCAACCAGAAACTCCTCACAGCCTTGCTAACTGTGGAGCCATACTTCTTAAACCTCTGTGCCATCTGCCCCGACTGCATGTTTCTAGCATGCTTCCAGTGTTGAAGACAAAGTTCTACCAAGCCATGGACTCAAGACCCAATTTGGTATGCATTTGCAGCACAGCTTTCACTCCTGTTCTCACACACATCTTATCTGAATGCCATGCATCCCAGCAACATTCCTTTTCCCAAAGTTTCAAACAGGTAGATGGAGGCTGTTCAACAAGCACATTGTTTCTGAAGTTATTTCCAAGAGTAGAGTTCTAAAACTAGAATAGGATGTTGACCCTTCTGGTATGCAATGTTCACCCATAGCTTTCTCTCCACATTTGTAATGTGCAGTCATCTTATAAATGTGAGCGAGGACAGACCCTTAATTTTATTGAAACTTTGTTTGAAAGGAAGCGTATGTTATAAAAAGTAGTTTGTAGCACATTTTGTAGGAACATGAAATATTTGTTTTTCTGGGAACTCAACACATTAATCAGAATTGATTCGTCCAAGGAGCAATCCAGTAGCCATACTTATTTTCTTTTTCCATGTAATCTCTGCACATTCAAGTCGAGAACATTGGCTGCTAGGCTACCGCACTGGGCCCCATCCTAGTTTCATCATTCTCATGCAACAGTTGAAATATGCGTTGTCACAACTGTTAGCTCAAAGAATCAATTTGGCTTTTAAATTTGACTGTTACATCCCATTTCTTCTGTGAGATCAGTGAGTATCGCCTGTTACCTGGTCTCAATATATATTAGGTAGGACCCAGTGCAGTAGCTTAGTGGTTAAAGTCCTCTCCTTGGATCACTGGAATCACATATGGGAACTGGTTCTAATCCCAGAAGCCACACTTCTCATCCAACTCCGTGCTTGTGTCCTGGGAAAGCAGTGAGGATGACCCAAAGCCTTGGCACCTTGCAATCATATGTGAGACCAGCAGAATTTCCTGGATCCTGGCTTTGGATTGACTCAGCACTGCTCACTGCAGTCACCTGGGGAGTAAATCATCTGATGGAAGATCTTCCTTTCTGTCTCTCCTGCTCTCTTTATATTTGACTTTGCAATAAAAATAAAAGAAATCCTTACATATATTCATTAGGTAAACCAAAGCAGACAAGGAGAATGAGTTCTCATGTAGCCACAATTCCTCAGCTGTAGGCAAGCTTACTTATATCAAGCCCTGCAATCCATATTGTATTTGATATGCATTGACAATGTATGTTTACATTCTCTTAGAACACAAAAATTTTATGAGTGCTGTGCACATCAGCATAGATCCCTGTCCCAAATAATCAAACTCAGCCTAGGTGCAATGGATTGAGGACACAAAACATTCACACAAGATTTGCTTAAGATTTGCTTGCCATAGGTCATACACCTTGGCTCAACAGGCTAATCCTCCACCTTTCCAGTGCCAGCATCCCATATATGCACTTGTTCATTTCTCACATGTTCCACTTCTGATCTAATCCACTGCTTAGTGCCTAGGAAAGCAGTGGAGGATGGCCCAAGTACTTTTTTTTAATATTTATTTATTTATTTATTAGAAAGTCAGGTATACAGAGAGGAGGAGAGACAGAATGGAAGATCTTCCGTCCAATGATTCACTCCCAAAGTTAGTGCAACATCAAATGCTATGCCCAAACTAGGATCCAGAAACCTCTTTCCAGCTATCCCACACGGGATCAGGGTCCCAAGGTTTTGGGCCATCCTTGACTGCTTTCGCAGGCCACAAGCAGGGAGCTGGACGGGTAGTACAGCTGCCGGAATTAGAACTGGTGCGTTATGGGATCTTGGCGTGCCCAAGGCAAGGACTTTAGCCACTAGGCCACACTGTCAGACCAAGGATGGTCCAAGTTTTTTATACCTCACAACTACACAGGAGACCCAAGGAAGCGCTGGCTTCAGTTCCATTCAGTTCTGCTCATTGTGACCTCTTCTACTCTCTCTAAAGCTGCCTGCTCAAATTAAAATAAAACAGATCATTTTTTAAGCTGTTGGCCACAGGATTGCCTTAAAACTCATTTGAATGTTGTGTTGTCCTTTTGCAGATATTCTATCAAGACAGGGGCTTCAAAGAGTGTTCTTGTGTGTTTACAATGTAGGTTTCCTTGCTGTCATTATGTAACTCTTAAAGGATGTCCTCAGGTCATTGGAACCCTGTGCACACATAGCAAACCTAGACTAGCTAATGGCTCCTGACTTTGGGATGGCTATGCCCCAGCTATTAAGGCCTTCTAGAGAGTGAATTAAGAGATGGAAGATATTTTGCTGTGTGTCTCACTGTTGACAGAAAGACAGGAAGAAAGAGAGAAAGACTTTTAAAAAAACTGGCAATGAGATTGATACTTGAACTGTATAATATGATTATCAAAAACGATAGAATGCCTCATGTCTAGCGTTGGCTTGACTCATCTTGGCTCTTGTGTGTGGGGAGCCTGAACCACCAGATATAAGCTCTCTTTGCATTTCAAGTCACTGAAATGATTCTTACTAGTTGGAAGCTATATGTTAAATGTAAGTATCCAACCTAGCTGAAAATCTACTTGAACTTCACATTTCAGTGATGTCGCAGGTGTCCTTGTGCAGGCAGCTGTGATTGAATCAGGCGTGGTGCTTGCATTCAGAGCAGGCAATCTGGGTTGTGTTGATATCAAGCAGAAACTTTACCACTATGGTCAACTTTTTTGAAGATAAAAATAACTGAAAGTTGATGGTGATAATCATCATCATAAAGAAACCATGAATTTAACTTATATATTTTCTGATGAGGTCTATGGAGATGATTTTTGACTTTGTAAAAGGATGCAATGAATTATTTCAAAATTTCAAGTGTTTTTAAGTGTGTCAAACTCCGATCCACAATAAACATGTTTCAAGTCCAAGAGCTGGAAGAGAAAGATGATGTAATGAATGGGTTTGTCTTTAAGAATGGGATTAGAAAGCTAATTATTTTTGTTTTCAAATTTGTCAGACTTTAAAGTTACATGGAATTAATTTTATCAGTAATGAGTGACAAAGACTATCCCTTGGGGCTGGTTTTGTGGTGTAGTGTTTTAGACCTCTGGTGGTGATTCTGCATAGGATGATACAGTTTCACAGTGCTAGAGTAGGGAAAATGCTACAGCCTGTGGAATTTTCTCACATAATCACGAATAAAACAGAAGGAAAAAAGAGGCACAATATCCAGAGTACCTGTAAAAATATCACTTGCAGAAGTGTCTTTGTGAAGTTCTCTTAATTTAATTTTTTTCAAAAAAATTATTTTATTTGGTCAAAAAACATTTTTAAATCCATGCACATGAGTTTTCACATGGAAAGCATATACTGTGAAAATTTATGCAAGGATTTCAAAATAAGTCAATATTTTAATTATACTTTCCATGAACTTTTTGAAGTCCACTCATATCTTCTGTTAGTTGTATGCTTTAATGGAAGCTTCTCTGAAGGCATTCATCAAAGCGATTTGGGTGGATATGTCATATGACACTACTTGTCTAATTTTGCTTCTGTGTTGGAAAATATTTATCCCTGGGATAAATCCTGCATGGCCTGGATGCGTAATCTCTTTGATGCATGGCTGGATTTGATGTGCTAGTATTTTCTGCAGACTTTTGCATTTCAGTTTATTAGAGAGATTGGCCAATAATTCTCTTTTTTCACTGTACTTTTCTTTGATTTTGGTTTTAAGGGAATCTGGCCTCATAAAATGAGTTTGGAAAGATTTCTGCCTTTTCCATTGTTTAGAAAAGTTTAAGAAGTATTGTGGTTATTTCTCCCTTATAATTTTGGTATGATTTAGCAGGGATGCCACGTGGTCCCATGCTTCATGTTGTGGGAAGGCTCTTTGTTACTGATTTCACCTCAGTCTCGGTTGGTTGCCTAATGAGATTTTCTGTGTTTTAATCTCAGACTTGGTCAATGGTGTGCATCCAGAAATCTTTGCATTTCTATTTGATTTTCTAATTTTCTGGCATCTAATGGTTTGCAATAATTCCTAATTATTCTTTGTGTTTCTGCAGTATCAATTGAAATATTTTCTTTTTCTTTCATTTTATATTTTATAATTTGGGCAGCCTTTCCATTTTTGGTTTATTGGGCCATTAGGATTTCAATTCTCTTTCTTTCTATGTTCATTCATTCATTCATTCATTCATTCATTCTTTTTTTTACAATTTTTAAAACTTTTTTTTATGATTATTCTCATTTTCTGATATAGTACCATAGGCCCTGGGATTTTCCTTACCCCTCCCCATTTCTTCCCTCCTCACTGAGTTCCCCTATGTCATTACTGTAGTCTAGTTCTTCATAAGCAGATATGTGTCCATCATTGCAGGCATGGACAATGGCAGAGAGTCCAGCATCTTATTGTCAGGATATAGTGAACATTTTATCTTTGTGTGGAAGTAGAGAAGCATACTGCATTGTATCTTCACATCTGGATATCATCATCTGCACTACACAGCTATTATATGTCCTCTTAAATGAAAAGCCACACAACAAAATTAACAACAGGAAGGAAAATCGAAATTTACGACGTCTTGAAGGTAAATAACATGTTACTAGATATGATATTGTCCATTACACAGTTACTGCACATCCCATTAAATAAAAAGCCACACAACAAAATCAACAACAGGAAGGAAAAAAATGAATCAACAACATCATGAAGTTAAATAACTTCATGTGTTACTGAATAACTAATAACTAATGTGATGCTGAAGAAAGGAAAATAAATGAAGAATTTTCTTGAAAAAAATGATGTTACTGTATGATCTAAGAGTCATTTAATGAGAAAGAAAGTGTTTTGAAGAGATAAAACTAACAAAAATCTAAATCTACATGATAGATTTTCCACTCCTCTTTCTTAGCAAGATGTGTCCCTTGTATCAATAAATCGATAGGTTTTGTTTTTTTTAATCCAGTCTACTAAACTATGACATGCTGTTTGATTGATGTGCAATTTACATTCAGGGTTAGAATGAGTGGGTGGTAATTTGGTCCTGTTAGTGTCACAATGGGTTGTTCATGGATTTAGTCTTGTGTTGTTATTTGACTTGGTGGTTGTTCACAATTTAAATGTCTGTGGTTTTGGTTGGTTCTCTTCCTCTTCTCTGTGGAGAGAACATCTTGAAGTATTATTTGTAGGGCAGGTTTGGAAGAGGCAAATTCTTTTAACTTTACTGTGGAGTAATTTTATCTCCTTTTGAAAAACAAGGGAAAGCTTTTTTGGATATGGTATCGTGGGCTGACAATTTTTTGCTTTTAGAAACAGGAATATGTGACTCCATTCTTCTGGCATGTGGAGTTTTCTGAGAGAGGACTCTTGTGAGTTTAATTAGCATTCCTTTATATGTCAATTGATTTTTTTTCACATGCACATTTAAGAATATTTCATTACTATTTAAGAATAATTTTCTCAATTCTATTAAGAATATTTCATTAATATCCAGCTTCTCTTTCTTGATCTGCCATCCAATGATTCACACCCCTAGTGACCCCAGTGCCAGAGCTGTGCTGAACCGAAGCCAGGAGCCTGGAGCCTCTTCCGGGTCTCCCACATGGGTGCAGTGTCCCAAGGCTTTGGGCTGTCCTCTGCTGCTTTCCCAGTCCACATGCAGGGAGTAGAGTGGAAAGTGGAGCTGCCAGGAGATGAACCAGCACCCATATGGGATCCTGGCACATGCAAGACCAAGACTTTAGCTGCTAGGTTAGAGTGCTGGGGCCCCAGTAAAAACACTTTTCAAACTATGTTGCTATCTTATTTATGGATAACCCATGGGTTAAGGTAAATAAAATCTCAAAGTCAAGTATCATTGTGGGTTTAAGAGCGGGAAAGTGTCATTGAGCTTTCATTTGGAACAATTACTAGAAAGCTGTATAGAATATAAATATGTATTATATCATTTTTTTCCATATATAGGTGTAGACAAATTTGCTCAGATTGAAACACGTTTGCCTTGTAGTGATGTTAGCATTAACCTCAAGTGTGTTCCAATGGAAGTCCTTACCTGGAGTCCTATGCAGCTCATTGTAGAAATGGAGAAATACTTTATGCTACCCAATTCTTTCTCTGTAGCATATATTTTAGTGACAATAAGTTATTTTTTCTCTAATATTTTATAATTTGAATAATAATAATGACAGTTCTAGAAAAAATGTTAGTGTTTAACTGTCAAAGCATTATTGTTATGTGTTTTTCATTGGAAAGTGTGATTTACAGAGAGGAGAGACAGAGAGAAAACTCTGCTGTCACCTGGTTCACCCTCCAAGTATCCCCAACATCCAGAAGACAGCCAATCCATGGCAGGAGCCAAGAGCTTCCTCCAAGTCTCCCATGTGGGTACAGGGTCCCAAAGTATTGTGCCATTCTTGACTGCTTTCCCAGACAAACAAGCAGGGTGCTGGAATAAAAATGTAGCAGTGAGCATATGAATCAGCACCCATATGGGGCCCTGATAGATGCAAGGTGAAGACTCTTAGCCACTCTCGGCTACGGTGCCATGTTCAGCCACATTTTAAATATGTAGTGGTTGTTTCCATTAACCTAATGACATGTTGAGTTTCATCACTGCCAGTTATTGTACTGTTGATACTGTTCCAGGAAGCCTTCATTGTGCTTGTAAAGCACTACTCTTGCCCATGGAAGCTGATTGCTTTTGTTCCTCCAGCCATTGTGTCTGCTTCCTGCCTTGGCATTACTTAGCACAGTAAGATTCACTAAGGAGACTGGGCACAAGCAAGAAAACTCATCAGTCCCTCTGCCCACCTTCTCTTGCAGGTGTAGCCCTGCAGCCCGCTCATGCTTCCAAGGCTGGAGAACACACACACACCTTCAGTAAGTTGTTTGTTTACTTCTCACCTTGTTTTACGTTGTATCTTAAGAACTTAATGATGCTTTGTAAACTAAAATGAAAAAAACAAGTAAAAGAGAAAGAAGCCAAAATTGTCCTAACTATGATATTGGAGCTGTCAAAACTGAAAGTTTCTGTTGAGGTTTTCTGGTGCTAAAACAAGACATGATTATTATTACATGATTGAAATGGTAACTAAGAACTTGTTAATGAGTGTAGATTTACTGATCATCTATTTACTTAATTACGGATTGACTTGCAGAAAGAGAAGGAGAGAAGGAGAGACAGACATGCCTGCTCTCTGCTGATTGATTCTCCCCGTGGTCACAGTGGTCAGGGCTGGATCATGTCACAGAAGAACCAGTGGCTGGAGCTTCCTGAGCTGTTTTTTAATCCAGTCTACCAATCAATGATGTTTGATTGAGCTTAAGCCATTTACATTCAGGGTTAATATGTATGGATGGTACTTTGGTCCTGTCATTTTGTGAGTGGGTTTTTCATTCATTTATTCTTTTGTTGTCATTTTATTGGAATATTCTTTCCATTTTCCTTTGGTTTTGGTGGTTGCTATTCCTCTTCTCTGTCAAAAGAACATCTTGAAGTATCCTATGTAGGGCAGGTTTGGAAGAGGCAAATTCTTTTAACTTTTCTTTACTCTGGAAGAATTTTATTTCATATTCAGAAACAAAAGAAAGTCTTGCTGGATATGTTATCCTAGGCCGACAAATTTTTTCTTTTAGAATCTGGAATATGGCACTCCATTTTCTTCTTGCTTGTAGAGTTTCCTGTGAGAGATCTCCTGTGAGCTTAATTGGCATTCCTTCATATGTCAATTGATTTTTTTCAGATGCACATTTAAGGATCTTTTTCTTATGTTTGATTGAAGAGAGCTTGATAATCATGTGTGTTGGTGATGATCTCTTTTGGTCAAGCGTGTTGGTAGTTCTGTGCCCCTCCTGGATATTGTTCCCAATTGTTTCTCCAGATTAGGGAAATTTCCCTTGGTTATTTCATTAAATGTATTTGTAAAACCAGTTTCTCTTTCTGCACCTTCTGGGACTCGCATAACTCTTATATTTGGCCTCTTAATAGTGTCTTTCAATTCGTAAACACTTATTTTGGCCTAGTCCAGCTCTACTTCCAGCTTCTTGTTTGCTTCTCCCTGATGACAGGAAATATCTCCCATTTCTGAGATTTTTTGTTCTCCTTGCTTCATTATGATTTGGAGACTTTCCACTGTACTTTTAATTTGCTCTACTGTGTTCTTAATTTCTGATATATCAGCCTTGATTTGGTTTATTGCTTCCTTAAATTATTTGAACTTTTTATTACTATTTTAAAGATTTATCTATTTTTCTTACAAAGTCTGATATACAGAGAGGAGGAGATACAGAGAGGAAGATCTTCCATCCAATGATTCACTCTCAAGTGAGCCGCAACGGCCAGTGCAGTGCCTATCCGAAGGCAGAAACCAGGAACATCTTTCTGGGACTGCAATGTGCGTGCAAGGTCCCAAAGCCCTGCCTGTACTTGACTGCTCTCCCAGGCCACAAGTAGGGACCTGGGAAGTGGAGCTGCCAGGATTAGAACAGGTGCCCATATGGGATCCTGGCACATTCAAGGCGAGGACTGTAGCTGCTAGGCCATGCTGCTGGGCCCAAATTCTTTGAACTCTTGTATGTGCTTCTCATTGTTGATCAGAAGCTTTAATATGACTGTTCTGAATTCTGTGTCCCTCATTTTCTAAATGTCTTCCTCAGTTAACTCTGAGGTTGGCAAACCCTTTGATGTTTTGCTCCTTTGCAGGGGAGTTTTCAGTAATATTCATTGTGCCTTTGTCTCTTCACTTGTTCTTGGTTATTGTACTTCTGGTTAGCAGAGTTTGTTTCTGAGCTCTATCACCCACTGGTCTGCAGTTTGATTTTACTTATTGCAGTTGGTACACAACTCTTTGCTTGCAGCCAATTGTGCCACTCCCTCCAGCGAGTTCCAGGTCTGGGTTCTTATGTTAGATTTCCATTAAGAATTCCGTAGCCACAACTCCTGGCTCACCAATCTCCATCTCCTGTGATGCCTTGCTAAAGCTGTGCTGTTGTCTCTGCAGCCTTTCTCCCACTTTCAGTTAGAGTAGGTCCCAGGATTAGAGAGACACCAGGTGTCTCTCTAGCTAGGTTGTGGATGGCGCTGATCTTGTTGGAACCTGTTGGATGGTAGGTCTGGGTGCCGCATGGACCTATTTTGACTGATACAATGCCACAGTTGGTATTCTTTTCCTGCAGGACCAGTGCAATCCACTGAAATCTGTGAGTTCTCATGAGTTCAGCACATGCACAGTTCACTGTTGTTTCCTGCAGTTCTAAAGCCTCAGTGTATACAATGGCACCTGATGTACCACTACTAGAGTTCTTGATCTGCTGGCCATCTGATCTGAGGGCTACCCACGCCTTTCTTGTGTAGCACCCTTAGAACGCCACATTGTTGCAGTTCACTGAGTCAGAAGTGAGATGACTCCCAGCTCAGTGCACACTCAGTCCTTTCCCTTGCCTTTGCCTCCTTACGCAAAATGGTGCACAATTCGGCTCTAGGGGCTGACTGCGCTGTGAAATCTACCCTGTTCTTGCACTGCCCATCTGTGATCTGCTGCTGTGTGTCTGCTCCTGGTCAAATCAAACAGACCAGCAGGATGGACAGTTGTTTGTCTGGGCTAACTTCCCAAGCTCCTCAGTGAAAGTCCCTTCCCACCTGGTTCCTGGTGGAGTTCTGGCTCCTGGTGGAGTTCAGATTGCCGTTAGCTGAATGCTGCTGTAGTATCAGTCACTGCAACACCACATCGTTGTGTCTGCTGCTTTCCTGTGTCTGTCAGTCTCCAGGTACCCCTCTGCTGTTGTTCTGTCCTCTCCTATTTCATGGCATGTGTCCTCTCTGCTTCATTCTGATTAAATGTTTTTCCATCTGTTTCAATGTGTCCTTACCCTATTGCGCCATCTTGATTCTCTCTCCACCTTGTTTTTTATTTTTCAAGAAAGCTCTGGCTAACTGTGGTATCTTAGGATTCCACATCTACTTTTTATCATCTTTCCTATTTCTGAGAATATTTTTGAAATTTTGATTATGATTGTGTTGAATCTGTATATTACTTTTGGTAATATGGTCCTTTTGATCATGTTGATCCTGCCAATACAGGAATATAGTAAGTTTCTCCAGTTTTCAATTTGTATATCTTTTTGTTTTGCTTTTTTTTTTAATGTTTAATGGCTTTCATCATAGAGATCTTCCACATATTTAGTTTGCTTAATTCCTTTCTTTCTCATCCATGGAATTATTTGTGTACACTGGTGCCATGAACTTGTGTTCATTAGTTTTGTATCCTGCTACTCTGCCAAAGTCACTTCCGAGTTCCAGTAGTCTCTTGGTTGAGTTTTTTGGTTCTCCTATTCCAGTGGCTCATTTTCCAATGTGAATTACTCTCATTCTTCATTCTTGCCTAATAGCTCTGGCAAGGACTTCCAATACTATAGTGAAGAGTAGTGGTGTTAGTGAACAACCCTGTCTAGTTCCTGATTTTAATGGAAAGGTTTCCAGTGTTTCTCTATTTAGTATGATGCTGCCATTGGGTTTTTCTGAAGTTGCTTTGATTATGTTATAGAATGTTCCATGCCTATCTTGCTTAGGGTTTTCAGCATGAAGTGGTGTTGGATTTTATCAAATGCTTTCTCTGCATCTACTGAGAGGATCATTCTGTTTTTGTTTTTCATTTTATTAATGTATCACATATACTGATTTGTGGATGTTGAACCATTCCTACCCACCTGGGATGAATTCCATTTGGTCTGGGTGAATGATGTGCCTGATGTACTGTTGGATCCTGTTGGCTAGAATTTTGTTTGATCTTTGCATCTGTGTTCATGAAGGATATTGGTCTGCGGTTCTCCTTTTCTGTTGATTTTCTATTTGGATTTGGTATGAAGGTGCTATTGGCTTCATAGAAAGAGTTTCAAAGAATTGACTCTGTTGTTTTGAAAAGCATGTGGAGGACTGGGGTGAGTTTCTTTTGTAACACTTGGTAGAATTCAGCAGTGAAGTTTTCCAGTCCAGAACTTTTTTTAAAAAAGATTTATTTTATTTTGTATTGCAAAGGCAGATGTACAGAGAAAAGGAGAGAGACAGAAAACAAGATCTTCCAACTGATGCTGTATTTCTGAAGTAGTCACAATGGCTGGTGCTGCGCCGATCTGGAGCCACGAGCCAAAACTTGTTTCCAGGTCTCCCATGTGGGTGCAGGGTCCCAATGCTATGGATTGTCCTGAACTGCTTTCCCAGGCTACAAGCTGGGATCTGGATGGGAAGTGGATGCGCCAGGATTGGAACAGGTGCCCATTTGGGATGCCAGCACATTAAAGGTGAAGATTTTAAGTGTGATACTATTGCACCAGGCCCAGGTCCAGGAGTTTTTTGTTTGAGAGGTCTATCCATCTCTTCTAAGACATCTGATTTGTTCACACACAGTTGCTTATAATAGTTCCTCATAAATCTCTGTATGTCCCAGGTTTTTGTTGTATTTCCTTTCTCATCACTGATGCTGTTGATGAGTATCTTCTGCCTCATGTGTTTGATTAGTTGGGCTAGTAGGGAGTTCATTTTGTTGAATTTTTAAAGAACCAGCTCTTTGATTTATTGATCTTATGTGAAGTTCTCTTGTTCTCTGTTTATTTTCTCCCTTGTCTTGATTATTTCTTTTTCATAGCAATTGGGGGATTGCTTTACTGTTACTTTTCTAGTTTCTTCTACTATAAGCTTAGATCATTTACTTGGTGCTTTTGTAGTTTGTTAACTTCAGCGCTGATTGAGATGAAGTTGGGTCCCATCAGTTTTAATATGCTCTATTGATGCCCTCATTTGTTGCAAGCAGTTTTCAATTTTCCCTTTGATTCGCTCTCTAACCCATTGCTCATTTAGTAAGATAATATTCAGTCTCCATGTATTTGCCAGTCTTTCCTTGACTTCCTGGACCGTAGCTTCACTGCATGATGGTGTGAGAAGATGCATGGTATAATTTCAAGTTTTCCAAACTTTGCTGAAGTTTGTTTTGCGGCCTATAACATGGTCAGTTATTGGGATCTCTCTTAGTACACTGTCACATTAGAATACAGTTAGGGTTCCAACTAATGTTAAGGTTAAAGCTGTGGCTACATTGAGGATTAAGAAGTTGTGTTGTTTTCATTTGAGTCCTATGGTGAGGTTAGAGTCAATGCTAGAATTATTATGCTTAGAGCTAGAATTAATGCTAAGGTGTGGGCTAATGCTAGTGCTAAAGTTCTGCTAGGATGAAGGTTAGGTCAAAATCTAGTGTTCGGTTTATGACTAAGGTTTTGGCTGCAATTGGATTTAGGACTCATGTTATAATTAGGGTGATGAGTAGAGTTAGCATTAGGGTTAGCTTTATAAATACATCTAGGGTGAGGTTCAGTATTAGGGCTAGGCTTAGTATTACAGTGATGGCTACTTCTGTGTTAGGGCTGGAGTCAGGGTGAAGGCTATGGCTCAGTTTCAGTTTAGGGTTAGCATCACATTTATGGTTGGGGCTAGAGCTTGAACTAGTGTCAGTATGAGGTAAGAATTAGTGGTAATCATCATTTCTGGATTAGAGTGCGCTCCAACTTGTAATAAGAATCAGTGCTAGGTTTTGAGATAGGGGTTGGGTAAGTGCCAGGTCTACATTTAGGGTTAGGTTAATGGCTAGGATTTGAGTTGTGTTAATATTAGCATTGTGGATAAATTTGGACTAAGAGTACAGCTGTATCAGGGATATTCTGAATCGGGTTGGGGGCATGGAGTATCTTAGTAGGAAATATGCTGGGTCCGGCACAATAGCCTAGCAGTTAAACTTCTTGCCTTACATGTGACAAGATCACATATGGTTTTCCATTCTAATCCCAGCAGCCCACTTCCTGCCCAGCTTGCTCTTTGTGTCCTGGGAAAGCAGCCTAGGATGGCCCAAAGCTTTTGGACCTGCACCCATGTGGAAGTCCTATAAGAGGCTTCTGATTCCTGGCTTCAGATTGGTGCGGTTCCAGCCATTGTGACATCTTTGGGAGTGAAATCATCAGGTGGAAGATTTCCCTCTCTGTCTCTCCTGCTCTCCCTATACCTGACTTTGAAATAAAAAGGAGTGATTTTTTTAAAAATGAATTACGGCTAGGTCAGGTTGAATTTAAGACTAGGGTCAACATTGGTGTTAGGATTTGGCCTGCACCTTGGCTGATGATTACAGCTGTAAAAAGTGAAGAGACTGAGTTAGCATTACCGTCAGGGTTAAGCTTAGGAGTAATGCTAAGGTTGGTGCAGGGTTTAGAGTTAGAGGTGGGAGGAGCTCGTGGGATAGGGTAAAGTAAGTGGTTGAGGCTTGGGTTATGTCTAGGGTTAGTTCTTGAGATTGCTGCTGTCTGTGCTTAGGGTTAGCCACAACCCTCATCTTAACTCTCATCTAGCCCTCCTGCGAGCACTAACCATAAACCTATAGCTAACACTAATCTGATTCCTAATTCTAAATGTAGGACTGATTCTAGTCTAGTCCTAACCCTAACCAAATCCTTGTCCAAATCCTATCATTAAATCTAGAACCAACTGTGGCCCTATTGTAGCTCTCATCCCAGCACTATCCCAAACTCGAATTCTAACCCTAACCCTAATAATAACCATGCCCTAACCCAACCATAATCTTCCTCTCACCCTTAGCATGAATTTAACACTACCCAAGGCTCTAACCATAATACCAAATGAATCTTACAACATAGCCCTCATCCTGTTTTAACTCTGACATTTTCCCTGACATTAACCTTAGTTCTAACCTGAACACTCACACAGATTTTAATATCAACTGTAGTCCTAGCCCTAACAGTAATTCTAGCTCCAAATCCTTACACTGACCTTTGCTGAATCCTAATGCTAACTTTTCTCCATAACCATTGAATTATCCCTGACATTAACCATAACATGAACACCAATCATACTCATAGTCCTAACTCTAATCCTACTCTCCACCCTAAAATAAAACCTAATCGTAATCCTACCCAACACTAAGAGTAATACCAAGTCACTGTCCTCACTTCACACTAAACTTAACCGTAAACCTAATATCCATTATCACTCTACTCCTAACTCTAAATCTAACCTGAATCTCAACATTACCACTTGCCTTCACCCCAGCCCTAATGCTAACACCAATCTTAATCCTAGTGACAATGGTGGCACTCACCCAATGTTTCATACTAGCCCTTTCCTAATACTACAATTTTCTCTAAGCCTAACTGATATCCTAACACAAGTGCCAATCAAATCTCTAGCCTTAATACTAATATTAGTCTTAACTCTCAGTATAAAACTAGCCCTAATTGTAATCTAAACCCTAACACAAATATCCGACATAGACCTATGCTTTTATTTAAACCTGTGCCAAATACTAACCCTACTCCTTGCCCATCCATGCGATTCGCCTAGTCATAATCCTAGCCAAATCCTATTCCCAAAATTTTAAAAGTCTAACTGAAATATGAACATTAAAGCTAGACATAATGCCAACCATAGCCATAGCCCCAACTGTAACACAACACCAAAGATTCCATTAATCCTGAATGTAGCCCTGAACCTAAAACAAGCCTGCCATAAGTCCAACCCTGTCTATAACTCCTAGCCAAGCTGTATGATTTAGCTAACAATACAACTTGACTGAATGAAGACCCTACTAAGAGCATCCCCAGCTCAAACACAAATCAAACTCCAAAAGCTAACCCTAATTCCTGCAATAATCATAGCCATATCTGTAACCATCACCATAACTATCACCGTAGTTTTCCCTCTAGTCCTAATTCTTGCTGGAGACCAGCCGCAGCCAATTTCAGAGCTCAGGAAGGGTGCATGTTGGCAGGAAAGAGGACAAGGAGAGACACAGACCACTACGGTGTGATGCTCATAATAGACAACTCAGAATAGTTGCCTTCTTTATTTTATAGGAAGCATCACAAGCTTTTACACAATATCCAGTTGTTTTAGTTCCACCTTTTGATTAAAGAATCATTATCAAAACAATTCTATAAAATTATCATTTTACTTTAAAGAAAACATTCTCAGCAAGCCATTGCTCATTCAAATCTGCAGTCACCGGGCTGAAAGCAAGAACTCCATGGTTGGCAGCATATGCGGTTACAGAGTGACAGGTGATTTATGTATATGCAAAGACAATTTTCTCTAAACTTATACCAAAACAACCTAAAAATCAAGAACACAAAATTTAAAAGAAAGCTTATAAAATAAAGGCATTTATGAAGACCAAATCGCAGATTTCTATTAAATGTTAACTTAGTCATATGCTAGCTAATTATCACCTTTACCTATTACTGATGCAATTGTTATTTTTTTTTTTATCATTGCTGTTCTTTTGTTAAAGGTCAGTGAGAAGGGACAGATTGGTTTAGCTTTTCTATGAATAGAGAGCCTTTGCAGGAAACTCTTTTTAATTTGTTAAACAATTGCAGTGTGTATTTTAAATGATCTTTCCACTCTGACATCCCAACATTTGTCTCTCTTTAAAATGACACTATATTGTTTTTTATTGGAAAGGGAGATATACAGAGAGGAGAGACAGAGAGGAAGATCTTGTGTCCGATGATTCACTCCGCAAGTGAGCGCAACGGCCGATGCTATGCCGATCCGAAGCCAGGATCCAGGAATTTCTTCTGGGTCTTCCATGCGGGTGCAGGGTCGAAAAGCTTTGGGCCGTCCTCGACTGCTTTCCAGCCCACAAGCAGGGAGCAGGATGGGAAGAGAGGCCACCGGGATTAGAACTGGCGCCCATAAGGGATCCCAGGCGTGAAAGGTAAGGACCTTAACCACTCCTCCTCCTTCGCGCCAGGCCCTAAAATGACACTATTTAAGGATGAACATGTGTCCCATTCACATTAGGTGTAGAACTGGCAGGTCACTGCCAATTTAGCCACAAAAGAACTGCATTTTGTTCTTTTTAATAGCTGAGTAGTATTCCATGGAGTAGATGAACCAAAGCTTTCTTATCCAATCTTCTGCTGATGGGCATTTTGGTTGCTTCCATGTTTTTGCAATTACTGATTGTGCTGCTATGAACATAGGGGTGCATGTTGGTTTGTCGTGAAACAGGTGTTTTGGATATATTCCTAGGAGTGCTATTGCTGGGTCATATGGTATGCAGATTTTGAGTTGTTTAAGTGTTCTCCAGACTGATTTCCATAAAGGCTGTACCAACCTGCAGCTCCACCAGCAGTGGAGTAGGGTTCCCTTTTCCCCGCATCCTCGCCAACAAGTGTCGTTGGTGTTCTTGTTTATGTGGGCCAATCTTACTGGTGTTAGGTGATACCTCATTGATGTCTTAATTTGGATTTCCCTTATTGCCAGGGAGCTGGAACATTTTGTCATATGTTAGTTTGCCATTTGGGCTTGTTCCTTTGTGAAATGTTTGCCCATTTCCCGTGCCCATTTCTTGAGTGGCTTGTTTGTTTTGGTTTTTTGGTTGTTTTGGAGTTCTTTGTATATCCTGGAGATTAGCCCTCTATCTCCTACATAGTGCGCGAAGATCTTCTCCCACTCTGTGGGTTGCTTTTTTACTTTGCTGATTGTTTCCCTTGCTGTACAGAAGCTTCTTAGTTTGATGAGGTCCCATTTGTTTATTCTGTTCTCAACTGCTATTGCTTTTGGTGTCCTTCTTAGAAAGTCAGGACCTACTCCTAGGTCTTGCAGGGTGCCTGCTTCCTGCCTTGACATTACTTAGCACAGTAAGATTCACTAAGGAGACTGAGCACAAGCAAGAAAAACTCATCAGTCCCTCTGCCCACCTTCTCTTGCAGGTGTAGCCCTGCAGCCCGCTCATGCTTCCAAGGCTGGAGAACACACACACACCTTCAGTAAGTTGTTTGTTTACTTCTCGCCTTGTTTTACATTGTATCTGAGAACTTAATGATGCTTTGTGAACTAAAATGAAAAGGGAAGTATAAGAGAAAGAAGGCAAAACTTTCGTGAACAAGATATTGGAGCTTTCAAAACCTGTTGAAGCTTTCTCTTGAGGTTTTCTGGTGCCATAGCCAAGATGTGGTTATTATTATTATATGATTGAAATGGAAACTAAGAATTTGTTAATGACTGTAGGATATCAAGTTTCAAATGGTGTTTACTAATCATTTTATTCATTTATTTAAGACTGACTTGCAGAAAGAGAAGGAGAGAGAGACAGATATGTTTGCCCTCTGCTGATTGATTCTCCCAGCGGTCACAGTGGTCAGGGCTGGACCATGTCACAGAAGAATCAGGCAGTTCTTCTGAGTCCCCCAGATGAGTCTCCCACCCAAGTGCTTGAGTCATCTTCCACTGTTTTGAACTTGCATTGACTTAGAGCTGGATTGGAAGTGAAAGTGGGTAATATCATTGTTTCCACACTAATATAATCATTTTTCCCTGTATCTGGGGATAGGGGAGTAACAAAGGGAAAAGCCCCACCCAACCTCTCACCCATCCTGGTCCCCAACATGAGGCATGCACCAACAACACAACAGCACAATGGAAAACACACAACTGGGTAACTAGCACATGGGTGACAAAAGGAAAACACAGTAGTCTCCTGAGTAAAATGATGCCACCATGTAATCCATGAGCTAGTGATGAATTTGACAAGAGTAAAGAAAGTATTTGGAAGAGTGAAACTAAAGTCAAAACACATTGCATACAGTCAAAAATAAATAAACAAGTAGATAGATAGATAGATAGATAGATAGATAGATAGAGATCAGTATTGAATGTGTTACTGAATTTAGACTCTGCATGATGGGTTCCTTATATCAGAGAGAACATTTGGTATTTGTTCTTTTGGGATTGATGTATTTCACTGAGCATAATAGTCTGTAGCTGGGACCATCTCGCTGCAAATGGTGTCATTTCATTCTTTATTCCATGGAATAGAAGTACCACTGTTTCTTTACCCACTCCTCTTTGGATATGCATCTGTGTTGTTTCTATGTCTTTCCTATTGTAGGTTGTGCTGCTGTCAATACAGGATTACAGATCTCTTCTCATATGCAGGTTTCATTTCTGTTGGGTATATTCATTCCTAGGGGCAGGATAGCTGGGTCCTATGCCATGTTTATTTGCAATTCTCCAAGCTGATGGCCACAATGGTAGTACTAGCCTACACTCCCACCAGCAGTAAAGGAGGGTACCTTTCTACCCACATCCATGCCAGCAGCTGTTGTTAGATTTTTTTTGTTTTTTAATTTGGAAAGGTGTATATACAGAGAGGAGAGACAGAGAGGCAGATCTTCCATCCAATGATTCACTCCCCAAGTAAGCGCAACGGCCGATGCTATGCCGGTCCAAACCAGGAGATCTTCCAGGTCTCCCATGTGGGTACAGGGTCCCAAAGCTTTGGGCTGTCCTTGACTGCTTTCCCAGGCCACAGGCAGGGAGCTGGATGGGAAGTGAGACTGCTGGGATTAGAACTGACGCCCATATGGGATTCTGGGCGTGCAAGGCGAGGACCTTAACCACTGCGCCATTGTGCCAGGCCCTTGAAGAGTTTTAAATGTAGCCAGTCAATGGAGTTAGGTGGTATCTCAATGTGTTTTTGTTCTTATCTCCCTGATGGCTAGGAGCCTGAGCATCTTTTCATAGGTCTGTTAGCCATTTGAATTTTGTGTGTGTGTGTTTCTGTGTGTGTGTGTGTGTGTGTGTTTATGTCCGTTCCTTTCCTTTGACCACTTTTTTCAATACGGTTTTTTTGTTGTTGTTAGCTTTTCTTTGTTTTGTTTTGTCTTACTGGATTTCTGAGGCTCCCCTGTCACTAGTATAGTGTGCAAAAATGTTGTCCCAATTTTGTTGGTTGCCTCTTCACTTTGTAATGGTTTATATATATGTATACATATAATATTAAATTTCCATTTAATTCAACATTTAGAGAAATGCATAATATAAAAGGAGACACGGAGGATGTAAATATATCAGTTTTTAAATAACAAAGCTTACAAAAAATGAAGGACTAAATAAGCTACTAAATGTGCATACAATGAAATACCAATCACCAGCTAGAAAATTTAAACACACTGATATGTACTAATGGATCCATATGGGGAGCAATCTTACTGAGAGGACATACTCAGTGAATGTAGTATTATAAGACTTTTATACATATGTGTTTTATGTTTTTATTATTTTTTCATCATTTTGGAATTAATTGACATAGTATTGGGTAAACAATATGCTAAAATTACATGCAAGTTCTTAACAACTTCCTGTGACTATTTCAATGACATTTTAACAATTGAGGTGCAAAACAGTTTTGGGGGGGTATGCAGAGAAATGTTTTATACTTTGGTGAGGAGTAATTGTTCTTTGTGTCCTACCTAGTAGGGTATGTGTGAGTCCATGCTGACCAATCTTTCTTTGTTGTTCTCTGCTTATCCATTCCAACTTGTGTGTGTATGTGGGTGTGAGTGTGTGTGTGTTTGGGGGGGTGGTCTGGAGCGACACTGTTGGTCATTGTAGAGGGTGGGGGCCCAGAGCTGGAACCAAGCAAGGACCAGAGAGAGCTCCTCTCCCTTGTCCCAAAGGAAGTTCACTGCTCTCCTGATTCTGAGGACTGCTCATGGTTCCTGGCTGTTGTTCTGATGACTTTGGATCCTACAAGGAAGGACTTGGGCTTCTTCTGTCTCATGTAGTAGGTCCAAAGAGGGGGGATGGATGTCCTCTGAGTTCTCAGCCTCCGAAGGCATTCCAGTTCCCCGTGGTCTCTTTGGCAGTTGTGATGAAGTCCTTGGTGCCCGTTCTGATAGACCTTGGTGGGAATCCGGGAGTCCCTATCATTGGGACACAAGCCTCCTCCTGTCCTGCTGCTCCGCTCTGGGGCTCTCCTCTATTCTATGCATATGACCACCTGTTAATAGATTATTAGGGTCACTCCTGATTCCCCCTGTATGTCTTTGTAGTTTTTACTATTGTCTAATGCTGGTCTGAATCTATTGTCTTTAGGTTGCCTGTCCTGTTCCTGTAGGTTACACTACATGGCTTCCTCACACATTTAAAGGAGATGAGAGATTTCTCTGTGCTCCCACCCAATTTCTGTGTATCACAAGGTTTTGGAAGTATATTGGGTATTACAATCATTCAAAACACGTGGGATAAGATCGTATTACTTGCAGGTTCATCTGAGGATGATTTACTGTCATTGGAAATCTTTAGGGTTGTTTCACGTCCCAAAAGCACTGCAAGTTCAGCATGGAGCTGTCTGAGCAGCATTCAGAGAACCAAAATCCCAGGGCTCCCTGGCCAGGCAGCCAGCAGGCGGGCCATCCACGGGACTCCAGCAAGCCCGGAGCAGTGCCCTATGTGGACGTGAGAGCCGCCTTGGTGCTTACCAGATTAGAAGCGGCCGGATCCAGGGAACCCCAGCTGCCACATGGCGGCTGAGGAACCAAACCCCCAGGTCTAGTCTCTGCCCCACCTCCATGTCCTCGGCTCAAGCCACGCCCCGGGGACCCATAGGACCACCCAGGCCCACTAGGTGGAGCCCCCTGATGCCCCCCAAAGGCAGGCCATCCATGGGACTCCGGCAAGCCTGGAGTGGCTTGCCGTGTGGGCATGGGAGCCACCTTGGTGCTTACCAGGTTAGAAACAGCCGGACCCGGGGACCCCCAGCTGCCACGTGGTGGCTGAGGGACCAAACCCTCGGGACTTTGTCATTGTTTCCTATGCCATATGCTTTTGAGTTTGATGTAGTCTCATTTGTCCATTTTGGCTTTGACTACCTTTGCTTCTGCTGTCTTTTCTAAGAAGCCTTTGCTTGTTGCTGTATATTGGAGTGTGCTTCCTATGTTTCCTTTAAATAGTTTCATGGTTTCTGGGTGCAGATTTACGTGGCTGATCCATTTAGAGCTGATTTTTGTATAATGTGACAGATGTGAATCTTGCTTCTTAATTATACAAGCTGCTTTCCAGTTGTCCCAACAGCATTTGTTGAAGAGACCAGGGTTTTTGCCTGGATTGTTTTCAGTTTTGTTCTCAGACATTAGCTGGCTATACATGTGTGGGCTCCCTTCTGGTGTTCCTGTTCTGTTCCACTGGTACAGAAGCAGACTGTTTTGATGTGCACTGCTCTGTAGTATGTCTTGAGGTCTGAAATTGTGATTCTTCCACCTTGTTTTTATTCTTCAGGATTGCTTTGGCTATTTGTGGTATCTTCTGATTCCAGATGCACTTTTGTGTAATCTTGTCTGTTTCTGAGAATGCTATTGGGATTTTGATTATGATTGCATTGAATCTGTATATTACTTTTGATATTATGGTCATTTTGATGTTGTTGATCCTGCCAATGCAGGAACATGGTAAGTTTCTCCAGTTTTCAATATCTTCTTCTATTTCTTTTTAAAAATGTTTCGGGCCCGGCGCTGTGGCGCAGTGTTTAAGGTCCTCTCCTTGCACGCCTGGGATCCCTTATGGGTGCCAGAGCTATCCCAGCTGCCCCGCTTCCCTTCCAGCTCCCTGCCTATGGCCTGGGAAGGCAGTCGAGAATGGCCCAAGGCCTTGGGACCCTGCACCCGCATGGGAGACCCAGAAGAGGCTCCTGGCTTCGGATCCGCATAGTATGGGCCGTTGTGCTCACTTGGGGAGTGAATCATCTGACGGAAGATCTGCCTCTCTGTATATCCGCCTTTCCAATAAAAAAAAATAATAAAAAAAATAAATCTAAAAAAAATGTTTCATTGTTTTCGTCATAGAGGTATTTCACATATCTAGTTTGCTGAATTCCTAAGTATTAAAGAATCCTCTCTACTTTTTTAAAGGACAGTGTACTTACAATTTCTTTCTCATCCATGGAATTATTTGTGTACACTGGTTCCATTGATTTGTGTCCATCAATTTTTGTAACCTGCTACTCTGCTAATGTCTCTTAGGAGTTCCAGTAGTCTCTTGATTGAGGTTTCTGGTTCTCCTATTTCAGTGACTCACTTCCAGTGTGGATTAGTCTAATTCCTTATTCTTGCCTAATAGCTCTGGCAAGGACTTCCAATACCATAGTGAAGAGTAGTGGTGCCAGTGGACATCCCTCTCTAGTTACAGATTTTAATGGAAAAGCTTCCAATATTTGCACATTTGGTATGATGCTGTCATTGCTTTTTTCTTCTTTTTTTTAATGATTTTTATTTGAAAAGCGGATCTACAGAGAGGAGGAGAGACACAGAGGAAGATCATCCGTCTGATGAGTCACTCCCCCAGCAGCTGCAACGGCTGGAGCTCACCCAGTCTGAAGCCAGGAGCCAGCAGTTCTTCCAGGTCTCCCACACAGGTGCAGGGTCCCAAGGCTTTGGGCCATCCTCACCTGCTTTACCAGGCCAACAGCACGAAGCTGAATGAGAAGCATGGCAGCCAGGATTAGAACTGGGATCCATATGGGATCCCAGTACTTGCAATACGAGGACCCTAACCACTGCGCTATCGTGCTGTGCCCATTTAGTATGATGCTGCAATTGTTTTTTTTTTTGTTTTTTTTTAATTACTTTGATTGTGTTGTAGAATGTTCCTTCTATGCCTATCCTGGTTAGGACTTACAGCATGAAGTGGTGTTGGATTTTATCAAATGCTTTCTCTGCATCTATTGAGAGGATCATATGGTTTTAATTTTCATTTTATTGATATGATGTATCACATTTATTGATTTGCGGATGTGGAACCGTCCCTGCACATCTGGGATGAATCCCATGTGGTCTGGGTGAATGATCTGCCTGATGAGTTGGATCCTGTTGGCTATGACTCGCCAGGGGAGTTTCCCAAGTTCTTCCACTTGACCCACTCCTGGACTCAGTTCTCATACATGCCATTGTGCTTTTAAGCCAGTGTCTGGGATAGTGTGCCCTTCCATTTGGCCGGCTTTTATGAGCTGGTGAATGTTGCATCCTGGCCCACCCCACACCCCATTCAGAGTGCACGTTTGGTTGCTGCTTCCTTGAGCAGTCTAGACTGCTGTTGGTTCATTAACCTGTGATTGTTGGCAGGCTCCTTGGTCACACCTAATTTAGTCCATCGCCATCCCTTCAACTTTTGAGCTAACCAGTGGAGCTAGTATTTCCACGGGGTTTGGCCCACACATCCCCCACAGAATCTACCCCCCTGATATTGTTCTCTCTTGTGCTACTTAATTCCATGGCCCTACCTAATGTGACCCATTTCCTGATCCATCAACACATCAGATAATGGAATATGATCCTGCTAGACAAGGCTGGAGTCTTAGCTTTTGCATGGAACGGTGTTCGGTATATCATTCTTATGCGTAAAGGTCATCTGTTCCCTCTCCTCTAACCTACGAGGTCTCATTACCCTCGCTAACCTTCAAAGGGAAATGTTTCCACAGGCCCACATCTTCCTGCACCACCCCCCCCACACACACACCGAATTTATGCCCTGACCTGGTTCTCTCGCATGCTGGTTAGTATCATAGGCCTGCCTAATGTGACTCATCCTTTGTTCCGACATTGTGCTAGGTACTAGGATCTAGCCCTGCTAGGATCTAGCCAAAGCTCCCACCACCTACGCCCTGAAGTCGAACTCTCCTACGTCCGTCCACCTCCAATTTCTCTGAATGTCTTTCTCTCTTTCTCACTTTGAAAAACAAGAAGACAGAAAACCCACAAATATGAATGAAGGTCATGTTTTATGAGAAAATATTAATTTTTGAGAATTTTTTTACTTGTCTTATGGGCTTCTTGGATTATTAGGATTATAGCATTCATTAGATTTGGGAAGCATTTAGTTTCCACATTCTTGAAATCTACTGAAATCTGCAGTTGCAGCTATTTGCACTCTTTGCAATTATCCCACATCACTAAATCTCAAGTGCTTTCATCACAGTGTGTCACATCAATGGAGTCCTTTCTCACAGCACATTTTTGCATTCTCAGAGAGATAAAATGGATAAATCTTCATTCTAGTATTCACCCCTTTTTCTCTTTGTTTTTACATTGCACTTAAAAATTGTCCAATATTATTAAATGAATAACAAAAACATCAACTTACTCAACTGTGAAAAGAAAATTCTACAGATATTCTGCTGTAGCTTTAATATCTGTGTTTGAAAGCTGGTGTGATTGAAACATTGGTTTTCATGATATTAATAGCCTTTTTCTATTGAACTATGATGATTTTCTTTTCCTTTAAATCACTGAAAGATTAAGATCTTGAATGCAATGTCAGTTTAAAGCATGCTGTTTCAAATGTTTAGAAAAGCATTAGAGATAAAAAGTTAAGATAGAGAAGAAGTATCATTCTGTTTTTTGAAATTCTGTATATCAGCTACATTCACATTTTTTTATATTAAAATGAGTAACTAGATAAAAACCCAGAAAACTGATTAAAATTAAAGGACTTCCCAAACGTGCAAAAGCAGTGATGTTACAACATGGCCTTTGCTGTATATCTGTATGTATATGTATGTGTATGTATATGTATCTATTCTGTTCAACTGGTTCATTGTGACTGGCTGGTATTAGTGATTGTTACAAAAATAGCTTTGTCTGAGGCTGGAATTTGGTTTCCTACTAAGCTATAGTTCAGTAGGTAGAAATTAAAATTTTATTTTAATTGAAATGTTATTCCATAAAAAGTAAAAGAAATAATGTAGAAATGGTTTTAATACATTCATACTAAAAATGGAAAAATAATGGCAAGGGATAGTTATATATATATATTTATTGCCAATGTAAGATTTAAGAAATATTTACAGATTTATACATGTGTCTTCCTTATCCAATCTAGCAGGTTATTTATCATGTGTTTCTGTGTGTGAGTGTGTGTGTCTGCAGATTACACACTTAATTCATTTTATAATTGTGATAGAAAACAATCTGATACAGAATCATAATGGAATTGTAGCTTCAGAATTGCAAAAATGATACAGGACAATATATATATGGATTGTAAATTTAGCTACATGCACACAAGGTGCAAGTTAAACAAACACAAAAGAATTGCACTTGGCTTACTATTACAGGTACTGAATTAATAATTTGGCTCAGTGTTAAAGTGATTATTTAGTGTAATCTGTTTATGAAGCAGAACGGCAATCATAGGGACAAACTGAGTGTGATGTCTTCCTCTTGCCAGTTTATTTGAACAACGCCCTCAACAGTTGCTTAGATTCAAAATATTTAGAGAAAACAACTTGTAAGAGAATAATAAGGGATATTCCACTGTAGTATTGGAGTTGTAAAAGTACTACAGGAAAACTTATTTTTGTTTTGTTGTTACTCTGTATAGTCTGTAAATTAAATTACATCCATAAAAGTTCCAAATTAAGTATGCGTACAATTCACTGTCAGTCTTTGTACGTAACGATCCAGAACTGAGGAGACATGTACTTTGTAGGTGTTGGTGTCATTTGAAGATGTGGCTGTGGACTTTACCCAGGAGGAATGGCAGCACATGGACAACACTCAGCGGACCCTGTACAGGGATGTGATGCTTGAGACTTACAACAATCTGCTGTCCGTGGGTGAGTGAAAATCTGTCCTGCCCAAACAGAATACTTTTCTATGGTTGACAAGGGAAAGGAGAGTTTCTGAAGTTCCATGCTAGAAAAGACTGGCAGTGATGTCACAAAATCTACATCATTTTCCATGAACAGGGTACAGCTTGACAAAGCCTGATGTGATCTTAAACTTGGAACAACATTCAACACCATGGACCGTGGACAAATCTACAAACCAGAGACTTCCAGGTAGATGAGCACATAGTGGGCATTGAAATTAACATATAGCTCATTAAAGGTTGACTGGAAACCTCTTTCTTTAATTTTTATTCTTTTGTTTTGTTTTGTTTCCTTAATATATCTGATGTAAAAGGAGATTTTAAGAGAGAAGCCCCACCAAGTCTCCCACCCACCCCAGGTCCCACATGTGGGGCATGCTCCGAAGGTCTTGCTCAAGTGATTTTGATAATTTAGCAGTTCTGAATTGCTGCCACTCTCACCACTCCAAGCACGATGCAGTCGTTACTGAATCCACTGATTCACATAGTCCATCATATAGTATCCGTTTGCCCAGTACTTTCATTGCCAACATATGACTGAGGTATTTGATTAACTTGTTCTCTCCTGTCATCTGATGGTTAATGTACTAAGTTCAAAAGCTCGATTGGAGGGCTCCCCAAGGAAACTTTGTCTAAAGTGTTCCCAGATCAGATTCTTGTATGTACTAGCAGGAACGAGGCTCAGCACAGTGCATCACCCTGATCAGTTGGTGATTGCAATTGCTGGGTTGGTTGTGTTTCCATCCCTGTCTTGCACTGGAACCAATGGGTGTTTGCAGTCCAGCCTGATTCTGCCCTGCACATACTTGGCCCTTGCATAAACCAGTGGGAGCTGCAGCCCAGTTACACTGATCCAACATAACCCCACCAGGCCCACCCCCTACCCTGGTTTGCCAGTCTGTGTAGCAAACTAGTCCAGTCTGTCCCACCTCCCCTTCTGCTCTCATACATGTCAGTGGGTATTACACCTGTTCCATCGAACCAGCTCAACTACCCAGCCCTCAAGTATGTTGTTGGGTGTCTCTCTGTCTAGCCACCCCAGTCCCTGTCCTAGTTTTCGTGCCCTTCTGTGGGGGGTGGTTACCCAACAGGGAGGAGCCCAATATTTCTCTCCCAGGACACTCCCACTCCCAATTATGCACTCTCCAGGTGGTTCTGTGGTTTAACTTGACAGAACTCACCCCCAGTGCCACCTTCTGCCATCTGATGCTGTGGCTAAGCCCCAACAACCCTCACCCACTCTGTGGATTGCACCATGAGGAACTATCAGCCCAGCCTGGCTTTTCCCTGATCCAGTCCACATGAGGCGCACACAGGCGTTGTGTCCCTGGCCCCGCCTAGTCTGGTCTGCCCCCATCCCAGAGCACGCTCTCCAGTGGGAGTAGCTGTTCAGCAAGGGAACCACCCGTTATTCCCCTGCCGGTTCTGCCCCCTCCCTTCCTGGTTCTCACATGTACTGCTTGGGTGCTGCTGTCACATCTGGCATAGACAACTTCTTCTTGGCATTCCATTTTGTGTACTGCTTTTGTCACAAGTGAACCTGGCTCGACCCACTTTCTGTTCTGGCATTTGGATTTGCCAATGGATGACGTGAATTGGTTCAGCCTGGTCTGCTACCGACCCATGCGTAATGTATGCTTGTGGGACAATTTCCATGACCTCTTCTGGGCTGTTTCCTTTCATCTTACTTGGGCTTACCTGCCGGGTCTGTGTCCTGCCAGAGACATTGCCCAGGCTCCTCCATCAGAACCCCTCTGAGTGCCAGATTTCACGCAGACCAGTGGGTGCATGAGGCAGCACTACTCAGTTCACCTCCACACTTGTGCCAATGGAGACTACAACTGTATCCTGAACCGAACACAGCCCCATTCCAGCTTGTGCGCCCATTGGTGGGAACCTCCACCTAGCTAGGGTGTCCCTTTAGCTCCCCAACTGGGCCTGTTCCCAGCCATAGATCCCATATATGCCAGTGGTGGCTCAGATTCAGCTTTGGACAGCCTCTCACCTGTTGTGACCCCACCTTAGACATTGTTGCTCAGCATCAGTGGCTCACGCAGACCACTTGGTGCAAAAACCTAGCTAAGGTTTGCTCAGTACTGCCTGACGCACCTGTTCCATCGCTTTTTTTACATTGATGAGCCGTTAGTGCTACTTTGCCCAGCCTGTCTGACCCCGAGGTCCAGACCACCTATTCACCAGTGGGAGCTATAACTCACCAAACTCACCAGGGGAGCTTCCCAAGTTTCTCCCCCTTATCCCCTCCCAGACACAGTCCTCCTACATGCCACTGGGCTTTAGGCCAGTGTCCGGTGCTGTCCGTCCTTCCTTGACCTAGCATGAGCTGGTGAGCGTTGCAGTCCAGCACACCCCACACCCCACTCAGGATGCACACTTGAGCGCCACTGCCATGACTAATACAGACGGCCATCGGTTCTACAACTGCCGTCATTTCTCTTCACCTGACACCTCTTGTTTTTGTGTTTTTTAAGTTTCCTCCCAGAGGATAGCTGATGAGACACAGGAATTCCACAATCTCCATGTGTAGTTTTACTCTAGCAATGCCTTTCAAAATTTGTTGGCGAGTAACCCTACATCTAGAATTACTTATTGGTCTTTTTATTATGCCTTGCACTTGAATCATCATGTGCCACCTGCCAGATACACTTTCTCAGGACATTGTCTTTGAATCAGAGTGCTCAAGCCAAGACAGATTGGTGCTGTTATGGGATGTACGATATCCATCCCAAGCCTTATTTTGAGTTTCTGTGCCACATTTTCACTGCTATCCTGCATCAACTTAAAATACACAATTTGAAGTAATTGAAATTGTTATTTTAAAAAGTTGTTATGTCAATTATTAATAAAGAAGAAGTCATGATCATTAATCATACTCATAAGTGTCCTCATTTCCCTAATATTAAAATGTGCTCAATCTAGAATGGCAACGAACCTCATCAGCTTTAATTGAACATTTTATCAAAAAAATTAAATGAGCTTCATGGAGATGGTTACTCTTTTCCTCATTTCAGATCGCTACAGAAAGAATGAGCTGCTTGGAGCTAATCAGAAAAGTCAAGAAATAATCTTCAGGCAAGTTGTAATCACAAAAATTGTATAATAACCCAAAAGGGAGTTGCATTGCCAACGGTGACTTTTTTCTGATGATATACTTATTTTTATTGGAAAGTCAGACATACAGAGAGGAGGTGAGCGAGTAAGATCTTCCATGCATTGATTCACTTCCCAGGCAACAACAGCAGCTAGAGCTGAAGCAAGGAGCATGGAACCCCTTTCAGGTCTCCCACAAAGCTGCAGAATCTCAAGGCTTTGGGCTGTCCTTGACTGCCTTCTCAGGCCACGTGCAGAAAGCCAGATGGGAAGTGGGCTGCCTGGATTAGAACCAGCACCCATATGCGATCCTAGTACATTCATTCTAGGAATTTAGCCACTAGTATATCTCACAGGGCCCTGATAAAGATACTTAATATTAGCTGTGCCCATAATTAAAACATGATATAAATGAGAAATTGTACAAAAATGCAACTTAAGAAATATAATTTGCTTCTTTATACATACATATTTCATTTATAGTTGGAGTGTTCATTTGAAAATCACGAGGTGAATATAGAAAGTAGATGGAGTGAAATTATGTTACTTTGGAGAGAGCCAGAGGATGGTGTGCCTCTTGAATGGAGAGAGGTGGAGAAAACAAAATTTCAAAAGGGTCTTCCATTTTGAAGTGTCCCCTGAGCCTTCTCTGGGCAGGAACCTGTGAGTAAGGCATTTCCCAGTGGTTTTCTCTTGAAGAGACACGAAATAAATCCTACTTTGTAGCTCCAAATATATCCTTGATATTCCATGTCTTCTCATGTCTCAGATTTAGGAAGACACACGAGTAATCTGAGACAGGATACAAATGAAAGCAACTGTTCTTTTCTCAACTGATCTATGTTCTATGGAATGGGTCATCTAAAGACCCACATAGGTCACTTCTAAAGATCAAACCCAAGGCACAGCTTGGTAGGCCAGCAGCTAAAGCCCTTGCTTGTGCATGCATTGGTCTCATATGTGCACTTATTCATATTCTGGCAGCCCCACTTAACATCCAGCTCCCTGATTGTTGCCTGGCATTGTAGTCGAGCACAGCACAAAGCCTTGTGACAAGGAATCTGTGTGTGAGACCCAGAAGAGTTCCTGGCTTCTGGCTTTGTGTCAGTTCAGATCCAGCCATTGTGATCACTTGGGGAGTGATTCAACAGACAGAATATCTTCCTCTCTCACTCTCCTGCTGTCTGCATATCTGACTTTCCAATAAAAATATATAAATTTTAAAGATTTATTTTTATTATGGTTTCATTGGAAAGGCGGATATACAGAGAGGAAGATCTTCCGTCCGATGATTCACTCCCCAAGTGAGCGCAACGGGCCGATACTATGCCGATCCGAAGCCAGGAGCCTCTTCTGGGTCTCCCACGCGGGCGCAGGGTCCCAAAGTTTTGGGCCATCCTCGACTGCTTTCCCCGGCCACAGGCAGGGAGCTGGAAGGGAAGCGGGGCTGCCGGGATTAGAACCGGCTCCCATATGGGATCCCGGGCATGCAAGGCGAGGACCTTTAACCCCTTGCGCCACCGCGCCGGGCCCAAATATATAAATTTTAAAGAACAAAAACATCAAGGCCAAGAAAAATACTTGGGGGTACAATGAGTCTTATCACTCAAGAGAGGATAAACCAATCTAAAACATGAGAAAAGAACCCAGAACTTGGGTAAATGTCAGGTGCTTGGCATTCAGAATCCACGTAGTTGTTTGAAGTCATGCAGAAAAGTGCCCTTTACTTGGGACTGTCAATTTGGCCTAAGGAGCTGTCCAAACACAAGCATTCAGAGCCTAGGGTCCAATAGGAAAATTGAGTTGAAAAGGAAAGTGCAAATAGGTAGTAGCTGAGCAGAGCGTCTGAAGTATTAAACTGCTGTACTTCCTACCTCCACCTCTCTAAAATGTAGTCCCTCTGGAGGTTTAGCTAGAGCAAGGCAGTGGTTGGGGATTGGGTCTTTGTTCAGGTGTTACATCGTGCACCAGAGCAAATGTTACAAGGAAAACTCAGTGCTTCTTTCTGCATCATACTGTAGAAACAGAAACAGAAAATCAGTTTTGAATAGATGTTTCACTTGCTAAGTGACCAGGTAAACTTGGATGCAGGACAGAGAAAGCACCTGCAAGTAGAGATCTTAGAAGTCAACTTGCTTGTGAATGGACAGAAGCAAGACACCGTAGCTCATTTGAAATCTTTTCTTCCCCCAGGATGCCTGATGAAATGCCTCTGGAGATAAAGCATGCCTCTAATTTGCCTGAGATCAAACTCCAGAGTGGGGAAAATCTCAGACAACATGATAAGATGCACACTTGTGAGCAGTCTTTTGAACACAGTGGGAAAGAAAAAACTTTCAGCAAGAAGAAGATATTCCTTGTGAGTGAGAAAGTTTACACCAGCGATGCATGTAATAAGCAACCTGTCAATGTGGGAGAGTCTGTTCAGGTTAAAGAGAAACTGTTAAGTAACAATCCTGACTTTGACAATCATCAACAACCACAATCAGGAGAGAAATCCTATGAGCATTTCCTGAGTGAGAAATCACTTATTTATAAAGAAGATGTCAAAGTCAATGAGATAGCCCAAACAGCAAAAAGTTGTTATATATGTGGTTACTGTAAAAAGCCTTTTCACTATAAATCTTGCATTAATAGCAAACATAGAAGTGAAAGAGGAGCAAATTTGAATGTGTGCAATGAATGTAAAGAAAACATTGACCGGAAGTCAGAACTCATGGGAGATCAAATTCCTGACACTGCAGAGATGCCAAATGAATGTAATGAGCATGGAAAAGTCTTTCACCAGCAATTATCTGTCATTAGGTATCAGAGAATTCACACATATGGGAAACCTTATGAATGTAGTGAGTGTGGAAAATCGTTTAAACTGAAGTCATATCTAATTGCACATCAGAGAATCCACACAGGGGTAAAAGCCTATGAGTGTAGTGAGTGTGGAAAAGCATTTAAACTGAAGTCATATCTAATCCTACATCAGAGAATCCACAAAGGGGGAAAACCTTATCAATGTAGTGAGTGTCGAAAAGGTTTTCATTGCAAGTCGGTGCTAATCCCACATCAGAGAATGCACACTGGGGTAAAACCTTATCAATGTAGTGAGTGTGGAAAAGCTTTTTCTCAGAAGTCACACCTCATCACACATCAGAGAATCCACACAGGGGTAAATCCTTATGAATGCAGTGAGTGTGGACAAGCATTTAAACAGAAGTCATCTCTAATCACACATCAGAGAATCCACACTGGGGAAAAGCCTTATGAATGCAGTCAGTGTGGAAAAGCTTTTTCTCAGAAGTCGCACCTCATTACACATCAGAGAATCCATGCAGGGATAAAACCTTATGAATGTAGTGATTGTGGAAAAGCTTTTCGTTACAAGTTGGACCTAATCCCACATCAGAGAATCCACACTGGGGAAAAACCTTATGAATGTAGTGAGTGTGGAAAAGGTTTTTCTTGGAAGTCACAACTCATTACACATCAGAGAATCCACACAGGGGTAAAACCTTATGAATGTAATGAGTGTGGGAAAGCTTTTTCTCAGAAGTCACACCTCATTACACATCGGAGAAAGCACACAGGGGTAAGTTCTAATGAATGTAGTGAGTGTGGACAAGCGTTTAAACAGAAGTCACACCTAATGATACATCAGAGAATCCACACAGGGGAAAAACCTTATGAATGTAGTGAATGTGGAAAAGCATTTAAACTGAAGTCATCTCTAATAGCACATCAGAGAATACACACTGGGGAAAAACCTTTTGAATGTAGTGAGTGTCAAAAATCTTTTTCTCAGAAATCATACCTCATTATACATCAGAGAATCCACACAGGGATAAAACCTTATGAATGTAGTGAGTGTGGAAAAGCATTTAAACAGAAGTCATCCCTAAATACCCATCAGGCAAACCACACCGGTGTAAAACCTTATGAATGTAGTGAGTGTGGAAAAGCTTTTTCTCAGAAGTCGCACCTCATTACACATCAGAGAATCCATGCAGGGATAAAACCTTATGAATGTAGTGAGTGTGGAAAAGCTTTTCGTTACAAGTCGGACCTAATCCCACATCAGAGAATCCACACTGGGGAAAAACCTTATGAATGTAGTGAGTGTGGAAAAGGTTTTTCTTGGAAGTCACAACTCATTACACATCAGAGAATCCATACAGGGGTAAAACCTTATGAATGTAGTCAGTGTGGTAAAGCTTTCTCTCAGAAGCAACACCTCATTACACATCAAAGAATCCACACTGGGGAAAAACCTTATGAATGTAGTGAGTGTGGAAAAGCTTTTCGTTACAAGTCGGGCCTAATCCCACATCAGAGAATCCACACTGGGGAAAAACCTTATGAATGTAATGAGTGTGGAAAAAGTTTTTCTCAGAAGTCACACCTCATTGCACATCAGAGAACCCACACAGGATAAGAACAATGTGAATGTCCTTTGTGGTGAAAATCCTTTTGCAGGCAGTCAGATTTCATTACACATCAGAATTCACATGGGAGAAACATTATGAATGTAGATAATGTGCAGAAGCCTCTTGGAAGCCTTAATTTTCATTACTAAAATGTGTAAGCATATGTTAGCTGCCATAAACATACAGGCATGCTCTAACAGCTTACAACGTGAATGAAACAAGCTTTAGTTACATTGCAAATAGAAAACTAAAAGTGTAGTGGAAGTGCAAAAACGCTTTAGAAGTTTCAGCAAGTGTTAAAAAGTAAACATGCAGAATATCAGTGTATTTCAGAACAGTCTATGTGTTGTTAAAATAAGATGCAATTTGTGTGTGGTCCTTATTGTGAAGGATAAAATGTGAATGAGTACTGCTTTCAGATTTTTGTGTTGCTAATAAATCCTCAGTGCG
>NW_024466950.1:0-35590 GCF_017591425.1 Ochotona curzoniae
GCAGGACCCACAGCAGTGGGGATGTAGATACACACCTGAGATCTACTGTAGCAGAGTCTTGTGGGGATGAGGGGAGTATTTGTGGGGTGGATTCAAGGAACTGTGACCATAGATGCAGTGCAGTTCATGGACACATTCCAGAGACAGAAGCTTCCAGACACTGCTGAGCCATGAGGTGAGCAGTATGGAAGAAGCATGATTTCAGGTGCACAGACTTACAGGAGTGAACAGCTTGTGAGAAGGGCAAGTTGTCTGCGGTGCTAGAAGTGAATAATCTCTTTTCTTTCCCCTACTTCCAGAGGGAAAAAATCCAAGTTGCTAATTTTCGTTTTCTAGGAATTATCAGAGTGATCTCTAGACACCCACGACGCCAGCCTATCCCATGGATGAGTGAGTAGGTAATAGTAGTGCAAGCACTAAGTCCAAGTTACTGCAGGATATTTGAAGAATTTCATACAGGACTGAGGAAGTCAAGCTGAGCACTGCCAATGCTTGAGGAATCTCCTTTTTGTTACAATATTGCTTGAATGAAATAAATCTGTATAATTTCTTTAAAAATGACACATAATGTCAGTAATAACACAGAAATTCTACTTCTAGGTTTATAGCTGTGCAAAGAACTATGCGTCACATTTTATGAGAAAAAAATTTGAGTGGTATAGGTATTTGGCACAGCAGTGAGATCATACTCGGGTTCCCAACACCACATATAACCATGCCTGAGTCCAAGTTCTGACCCTGCTTTTCTTTCCAAGTTTCTTTAATACATACCCACAGAGAGAGCTGTTGGAGGCTCAAAAGGCTGGTTTTCTGCCATACATGTGAGAGACCTAAATTGAGTTCTGGGTTCTTGAGCTTTTATGTGACCTAACCCAGACTGGTGTGGACATCTTGGCAGTGAACCAGCAGAAACAATGCCTTACTTTGTCTGCCTCTCTTCTCCTTTTTCTTCCTTTCTCTATCTCTGCCTTTTATATACAAATAATAGATTAATAAATAATTAGAAAATTGGAAGAGGCCTAGTGCATTGACTCAATGGTTAAATTCTCACCTTTCTTTTTTTTTTTTTTTTTTATTATTTTTTATTGGAAAGGTGGATATACAGAGAGGAGAGACAGAGAGGAAGATCTTCCATCCGATGATTCACTCCCCAAGTGAGCCACAACGGGCCGATACTATGCCGATCCGAAGCCAGGAGCCTCTTCCGGGTCTCCCACGCGGGTGCAGGGTCCCAAAGCTTTGGGCCGTCCTCAACTGCTTTCCCAGGCCACAGGCAGGGAGCTGGAAGGGAAGCGGGGCTGCCGGGATTAGAACCGGCGCCCATATGGGATCCCGGGCGTGCAAGGCGAGGACTTAACCACTTGCGCCACCGCGCCGGGCCCTAAATTCTCACCTTTCAACTGGTCCCATATTGGCACCAGTTCATGTTCTGGCTTCTCTACTTCCTATCCAGCTCCCAACTTGTGACCTGGGAAAGCAGTAAAGGGTGACCCAAAGCCTTAGGACTCTGTGTCCATGTGGGATACCCAGATTAAGCTTCTGGCTCCTGGCTTCAGATTAGTTCAGCTCCAGCCGTTGCGGCCGTGTGGCAAGTAAACCAGCAGATATAGTATCATTCTCTCTGTCTCTCTTTCTCTCTCTAAATTTGCATTTTCAATAAAAATATATGAATCTTAAAAAAAGAAAGTTAGACAGACTTCTAATCCTGGGCATTTAATGACCATCAAATGCATATCCAGTGGGAGAGAAAGACAGTATATGTGAGATACTGTGGCAGGCAATCCTGCATGGAATGAGCTGGAGGCCTGGTCTTCAACTGTATGAGCCATGCTATATTTGTGTATAAGACATAGCACGGCAGAGATGAAATCTCTACTGGTAGCATTGGTTATAAGGAGTGATTCTGCCACATTTTCCTATGACACTGATCTGAACAAGTCACTGACACTATTTGGAACTGCATATTTGTCCCAGGCATAGCAAACATTTTATATACTTATTTATTCTTTATGTCATCTCAGAAATATTAATGTGTAAGTAAAGGCTGTGGCATAATGATTAGCATAAGAAAGGTCCCTCAGAAGGTGAATTCCTTTTGACCTACTTATATATCATTCTGTTAAGTTTTTTTTTAACTGTAAACTCTAATGTAAGAGGCATGTGACTGTTATTATCTTGTAGGATTGATATGTATGCAGAAGGCATGGAAGATTTGACTGAATTAATTCTTCATCACCAATTCCTTCCACATGAGGAAAAAGAGGCAAGCCTTGCTCTGATTAAAGATAAAGCAAGAAACCGTTATTTTCCTGCCTTTGAAAAAGTGAGTGGAAGCGCTTCATCTTTAAGGGCATTAAGAACTTAGAGGTTGTCTTAGTCTTGAAAAGTATATCTTCACAATGTGAGTTACTGTACTGAAAATGCTGGAGACTGGATGGCTCTAACCACGGATGTTTAATTCTCCAGTTCTGGAGGTGATTGCAAGGTCAAGACACTGACATCTGACATGATGAGTGCCTGTTCTTGGTTCACAGATGGCTTACTTCTGGATGTATCCTAACATGGTAGAGAGCTCAGAGTTCTTTACAGGCCTTTAAAAAAGATTTATTTATTTTTCTTGGAAAGGCAGAACAGATTTAGAGAGACAAGGAGAGACAGAGACAATGATACTCCATCTACTGGTTCACTTGCCAGGTGGCCACAATGGCTGGAGCTGAACCGATCTGAAGCCTGGAGTCAGAAGCCAGGAGCCAGGAGTTTCTTCTGGGTCTCCCATGTGGGTACAGGGTCCCAAGGTTTTGGATCATCCTCTACTGCTTTCCCAGGCCACAAGAAGGAGCTGGAAGGGAAGTAGAGTAGCTAGGACACAAATTGACACCCAAAGGGCATCCCAGCACATGCAAGGTTAGAATTTAGCCATTGAGCCACCCCGCTGAGCCCTCTAGCAGTCTTTTCCCGCTGTTTTTTCTTTCTTTTCTTTTTTCTTTTCTTTCTTTCTTTCTTTCTCTCTCTCTCTTTCTTTCTCTCTCTCTTTCTCTCTCTCTTTCTTTCTTTCTTTTTCTTTCTTCCTTCCTTCCTTCCTTCCTTCCTTCCTTCCTTCCTTCCTTCCTTCCTTCCTTTCTTCCTTTCTTTCTTCCTTCCTTCCTTCCTTCATTCCTTCCTTTCTTTCTCTCTCTCTTTCTCTCTCTCTTTCTTTCTTTCTTTCTTTCTTTCTTTCTTTCTTTCTTTCTTTCTTTCTTTCTTTCTTTCTTCCTTCCTTCCTTCCTTCCTTCCTTCCTTCCTCCTTCCTTCCTTCCTTCCTTCCTTCCTTCCTTCCTTTCTTTCTTTCTTCCTTTCTTCCTTTCTTCCTTTCCTTCTTTCTTTTAAGGGCGCTAATGTCATTCCCAAGAGTTTCATCCCCTAAATCTGACCACCTACCAATAGCAACCCTTTGGAGGTCAGGATCTCAACACAGGATGTCATTGGGACTCAGAAATTCAGTTGATCACAAAAGGCAACAGAGAAACAGTGACCTGGATTTCCAGGACCTTCCTTAATATCAATTTAGCACAAATTCCCAGGAAATAGCATAGAAAAAGAAAAAGAATAGCACTTGAAAAAGAATTGTATCAGAAAAGCTAAAGTTAAATTTTGCCAGTAATATTTAATTTACTGGAAACCAATGTAGAATACTCTTTTAGATAAGATTTTGAGGGTATTGCTAGAATTTGAACTGTAGAAGTTGCTGAATCATGTGAGAGGTTGGGATAGACCATGTAGAAACCCAACTATTTGAGTCAAGGCAATGTGACAAAAGCAACATCACAAAATATGCAAATATCATGTGTAGGGAGACAGATGAGCAGCTGGCCATCAGGAGAAAATATTCCAAAGGTTGGAATATTTTTTTTTAATGAAAGGTAATTTGGATATTTGAAACATGATTCACGGGCCATAGAAATTTTTTTTTATCTTGAAATTAACTGCTATGGATTTATTGAATTTGGGTCTCACCTTTTGTTGCCTTGGGAGAGTCAAACCAAATGATTTGGCCAGCTTTATATGGCCCACGTGTCAGATATTGTCCGTCCCTGATACTGTTTCAGGAATACACACTGCAGTCTAAATAGGGAAGTTTGTAGAGAGAGGCAAGGGGATGGATGAAGTGATATTCAGGGCAATTATCTACAGAATCTGGCGACATAGCTGTCAGAGTTTTAGAAAAGTTGTACCAAAATAAGGAAATAAAGTTCTGTAATTTCACCAGTTAATTTCTTTTTTTTTAAAATATTTTTTATTTTAACAATCTTTACATGGTTAATTTGTGCATAAAGGGTCAAGGGCTACAGGAAAGTGGGTAAGACTATTATTTCCATATTGTTTCCTTCATATATCTGAGGTAGAGGGGGATATTGAGGGAGAAGCCCCACCTGATTTCCCACCCACCCCAAGTCCCGCATGTGGGGCATGCTCCGAGATACTCATTGAAGTGGTTTCAATAGGTCACCAGTTTTGAAATTGCTGCCAATCTTGCCTCTCCAAACACGATGAGGTTGTTGAAAAATCCATTAATTGACATTGTCCATCATAGCGTCTCTATTTGCCCGGTATTTTGTTGCTGAGGTGGTTGATTAACTTGTTCCATCTTCTGTCCCTTCATGGTTTGTGTTCTGAGTCTTCACCAGTTAATTTCTATATAGTCTTTATATCTTCTATCTTGAGGTAAAAGAATATATCAAGAAATTATATTGTGTGAAAGTCACAAACCCAAAAATATTTTGCAAGAGATGTGAGATTTATGAATGAAAGGCCAACTGTTTAATTCCTAAGGGATAGAGCATGAAATCAATGCTTTCTTCATACATTGAGAAGAAGCTAGTTCATTGTTTGGTATTAGACCTTGCACAGTGAATGAAGGGATGAAAAAGTGAAGAGGAGCCAGATCCTCAAATACAGCTCTTTTCCTGGTACTAACGATTTAGCGCATGCTCACATGATGATGAGCCTCCAGTAGCCACAGTTTATTACTAACATTCTCTGGAATCTAAACCCCAGAACGTAAGTGAACAAATATATTACAACATAGCACATGGGGCTGATCTGTTTTTGTACCAAATAACTAGTATTTCTCTGTACATGGAGTCTAATAAGGTCTTTGCCAAACATTATTTGTAATTGTTTCTAATGATGATGTCTACTTTAATTTCCTATTCATTGTGATTTAAATATTGTCAGAGTGTTTTCATAAACATTTGATGTTAGTCTAGCCAGAATTTATTATAAAGTCTTACCACATCTAGGCTAGAGAGATTAAAAGCAAAGTTTAATAAACACAAGATACCAACTGCCTAAGTAGCAAAATTAACCTATTTTGTTGACTTTTTGTTTATTTATTTATTATTTTTTCCATATTGTTTCCTTCATGTTTTAAGGGGGGCATTAAGGGAGAAGGCCCATTCAATTTCCCACCCTCCCCAGGTCCCGCATGTAGGGTATGCTCTGAGGTTCTTGCTCAAGTGGATTTGATATTTCACCAGTTATGAATTGCTGCCAATCTTGCCACTCCAAGCACTATGAGGTTCTTGAAGAATCCACTGATTGACTTAGTCCATCATAGAGTCTCTGTTTGCCCCATATTTCGCTGCCAAGATATAGCTGAGATGGTTGGTTGACCTGTTCTGTCTTCTCTCTTTTCTTGGTTAGGGTTCTGAGTCCAGCATTTTGATTGGGGAGATCTCCAACTAGTCTGTCCTTCTCCTTCAATTAAACGCTGTAGTTTCAAGCACTGCAAAATCAGTTACAGATAGCAATGCAGTTCACTCACAGACAAGAAAGCTGCAGATGAGTAACACTGTAGTGAAAAAGTATGATGAATATAAATTGCACCCAGATCTACTTCAGAACCTAGAGACAGAGTGGGAAAAAGATAAAACTATTGAATCTGAAATATTCTTTACGGGGAGAGATCTGTAATGGAGGAGGAGCTATTATCCATGGGAGATTGGAGAGAGGGCAGAGTGAAGAGGTGCATCCCAAAATGCCAGGGCTGCACCCTTCAAGGCATGGGGCAGGCCTAGTGTAGCAGGAGCTAAGCCCTTAGCACACTGGGAAGGTGCAAGTGAAGGTGGGTGGTGTGGATGTCACAAGGAGGAGGGAGTGAGAGTGAAAGGGAAGTCTGAACTTTCACTAGGGAATAAGCACAGCTCCTTTGTCACTGCCCTTCATGAGACAGGGACCTGAAGAATGATCTGCATCTCCACACCACACAGGGAAGCAACAGAGGTGAGACAGACTGGAAGAGATCAGAGAAGAGTAGCACCCCGGTCTGCTTGTGCTGTGACCATGTTCTGATTCCTCTAATTCAGGTGTTGAAGAGCCATGGACAAAATTACCTGGTTGGTAGCAGGTTGAGCAAGGCTGACATTCACATGGTTGAACTTCTGTACCACATGGAAGAGATTGACCCCACCATCATGACCAGCTTCCCTCTGCTGCAGGTGATCTATCTATCTATCTATCTATCTATCTATCTATCTATCTATCTATCTATCAATCATCCTTTTTTTTTTCTGAAGGTGATTTTACTCCTAACCTCTGGAAGATAGGGCTCACATCTCCCACTTGAAATCTCAGAATGTGGAGAGGGTCTGGGACTAAGGCTTTTCCAGTTCTTCACATTTCTCCTTGTGATTCCAAAATCAAGCTTCAAGGTCTTACTTTTGTTGCATGAAATATCTTGTTGAGCAAGGGAACTGTTAAGGGAAACCATCCTAGAACATCAACCTTTAAGAAAAAGACTCAGGGCCCACCATGTCTTTCCCTTATTCCCTCTTCCTCTGTGCTCTGCTCCCTGTTCTGTATTTCACTGTGATTCCTTCCATCCCGGGGTGTCTGTTTGAGCATGTCTCTTTCCATGTGATTTCTCTTTCTCAGCTCTGTCTCCTACAGTCAGCCCTTGTATGTGACTTTCCTCACTCTCCAATCCTACAAACCTTGCCTCCACCTCTTAGTGTGGGCATTGGTTGTGATTGGCCCTTGGTTAGCTTTTAATGTTTGTATCTTTCATTCCATATCAATTCTTTAAAATTTTTCATGTTACAGATAGCAATGTTGGGGACTTCTAGGTCTTGGTATCTGACACATTGATCTATTGATCTTCACTATATTCTGAAAGAGCCCAGAAGGTACAGAATTAATGTGTAAGGAGGAATTTAGGGATAACTGGACCATGAAGTCTTAATGACGCATTGGTGGAATATGCTGCAGAGCTATATTTTCTTTTATCTTCATTCTCCTTGGGGATTTGTTTGTAAGCCTCCATAATAGTGCTGTTAGGGGGGCCCTGTTCTGTGTTTAAGATGGATCACACTTGCTGGGCTGTGCCCATGTTGGGGGTAGGGTGCTCTTTGGTGTGATCTGTGCCCTCCAGGTCCTCAAGAGCAGAGTCAGCAGCCTCCCCACAGTGAAGAAGTTCCTGCAGCCTGGCAGTCAGAGGAAGCCGCCTGTGGATGAGAAGACATTTGAAGAAATAAAGAAAATTTTCATGTGAAAGAAAAACAAGTTCACAAAACAATCTTCTGAAGTTATGTGTCAATGAGGTCCAGTCCCTCTGTACACTGACTCTTGCTATTGAGAAACTAACAAATGGGTTAAAATTGTGGTGATAATGAAATACTCATTCTGAGTACACTTAATTAAAATTTATTCCTTTTGTTCAGGACCTGATGTGAAATCAGATTCCCAATGTCCTTCTGTCCTATTTATTGAAATAAATATTGCAGGGGGAAAGAAAATGCAGACTATTTGCTTTAACTTTCTTAATACTAACCGATGATGTCTGGCATATGGTCAGTGAAAGAATCCAGTGTAGAAATTCGCTTCTGAAAGTCTCAGGTATGCCCAGGATATGCCTTCCATTCTGAGGAATGGCATAATGAAAGCTTCCTGATATCTTTCCAATACTAAAAGTATGTTTTCTTATTCAATATCAAAGCTGTTAGGTTATCCATGGACTCAATGCTCTAGGAGGTGAGAAATCTAACAGATACAACCTTTGCTCTCAGGTGATCCTATTCTCCCTTGTAATGCATGTGCATCTGACCCCTTTGAGAATGTCTGGGTTTGGCACCTCGAGTTCTCCTTTTCTAGAGAGAGGTTCCCTGCAGTGGGAGACAGGATAAGCGATTAAATAGACATGGAACTCAAAATGGAATTAGCATGATCAAAGCATGGTCACATCAATCATAATTAACAGTTTACTTAGTCTCAAGAAATACTTAACAGCAAAACATACATCACTATGGATCACTTTCCTCTGTGGCCCTGGTACATTGCTCTCCTTAGGTGACTAGTTGTTCCCACCTGGCCAACTCAACTACCCATCTTGTTACTTCCCAAGGAGCTTAGTATTCCCCTTTTGCCTTCATAGATCACTAGGAAACCTCTACTAATACTTGAAGGCCACTGAGTCTCCTTTACTGTACTTTTAGTTCTATTGTATGTGTCTTCAGTGTTTTGTCACAACTGGGTAATGACACCAAGCTCAATTTCATGCATACCCCAAACACCTAGGGAGAAGCATGGAGGCATTGAAAGTTCCTTACATAAGCTACATACACACTCTGCCTGATTCCATAGTCATCTTGCTATTCCTTTTTTTTTTTTTAAGATTTATTTATTTTTATTTGAAAAAACTGCTTCTACAGAGAGAGAAGAGGCAGAGAGGTTCCCATCTTCTGGCTCACCCCTCAATTGGCTGGCTATAACAGCCAGAGCTGAGCTTATCCAAATCCAGAAGCCTGGAACTTCTTCCAGGTTTTTCCCATGGGCCATCATCTACGTCTTTCTCAGGACATTAGAAGAGAGCTGAATCAAAATTAGAGCAGCCAGGACACAAACTGGTGCCCACATGAGATGTGACTCTCTAGGCAGAGGATAGTATATATGCTACCATGTTGGATACTCTGTTATTCTATAATGTGTGTTTATTCACACATATCAAAAGCTATGCCTGGATGTTTCTGGGTACCAGTGCTAATAATCTGATTGTAAAATAATCTGTACAACATGATTGAAGTTTTTATGGCTTTAGTCACAGACTGCTCCAGTCTAGGGCTGGAATAAATGGTGAGTGAAGGCTAGAAGACTGACACTACTGCACTCATTCTACAAAAAGTGTTAGTAGAAGCTCCTTCTCAGCTTCTCCCAGATTTAGTGACCTTTGCATTCCATAGTTTCTGAGACTGTGGCCATATTGCACACATCATTCTTTTCCACCTCCTCACCTAACCTTTTTGGGTATTCATTGCCATCTGTTAAAAGCACAACTGACCTTGGATTTACTGCTTTCACTGATAGTCCAAAATAATCTTATTTTAATTTCCATAAAAGTTACATCTGAAAAGGCTACTTTCCCAGATAAGTTCATTCACACACACACTTATGCACATACTCGTGGGGTTTTGACAGGATTTATCTTCCAGGGGTTACTAGAATGAACCCATTCTTAGGTAGAATGAAAAAGTTTATCAGCAATTGCTGATGTGAGTTATTTTTCCTTCTTTCATATTTGCTAGAATTTTTCTACCCCAAATTTTTGAATTATTTTAATTACAGGCTCTATATTTTCAGATAGTGTTCACACCATGAGGACAAGAGTTAAGCAAGAGGCCTCAGTGGTCTTCTACAGGTGTTCACCTTCCAGCCTTGCTAACAATGGTGATTTTCATCTTAGCTCTTTATCCACCTCATGAAGTCACCAAAGTCTTTTTCAAAAAAAGCCAAACCCTTCCTTATGGCAAAAGTAGTGCAATTTATCTGATTTTTTTAAAAACTTTTTTTGCTAACCTTGAAAGGAAACATATTAACTAGCTTTCTCCTGATAGGAACATGACTTAGCATTTTCCTTCCACTCCAATGAGAAATCCTGTGGCCCAGCAGTTTCTCTCTAACTGGACTCTGCCCCTTGCAACGAGGATGGTTTACTGTAGTGAATAAATAGCTGATTAGCACATCAGAAAACTGCTAATGAGTTTTTGGCCAAAGACAGTCTTCTTATAAGGTAAGTACTTGGCTACTAAATTTTCCTGTGTTTCCTTACATTTTCTTCTCAAGGTACCCAGAAAAATACTCTAAAATATGTTCTTAGCAGAAGGAAAGGTTATTTATGGTTATTCTATATCTTTACAAGGTATTTCAAACACTATTTCTTCTTCCCCTATTGAATAAATCTTCATACAAATCTAAAAAAATAAAAATGTAGGAAACTAGAGCATGAGACTAGGAGAAAAAGAGATAATGGCATTTTAGACAACTGAGAATACTCCCTGAGCAAAAAGAATGTGAGAGTTCATGCTATAGCAGTTCTTTCTCTATAACAGTTATAAACTGTGATATTGTGACGCTATGGAGGCTGGGATGGGTCAAAGGTAAAATTATTTCTAGTAAGAATGAATTGCTCTGAATGTAGAGCTAGACTCTAATTCAGCCTTAGCCAATGATCAGATGACAAGTTTAATTCTCTCTGAAATTCAAGCAATTCTTGGCTAACCTATGGAATGGTTAAGGTGGGGTATTTCTAGTCTGGTATGATTACCATTTTCTGATTGGTTAATTTTTTGGGGAGAGGTATGATATGTCCATAGTAACATGGTTAGATGTTACCTTGGTTTCTCTCCATCTGATTCTGTAGTGCCACAACCATTCATATCCCTTTATTATGACAATCAAAAAATGTCACAAGGCATTGCCAAACATCCTCTGGCATTCTGGTTGCAGAATCACCCCTTGCTAAGAATCACCAGGCTAAGTGCCCAGACTCAGAATAGATGAGGAGAGAAGTAAGAAAACTGCTAGAGCATATAACTTTTAAAAAATTATACAAAAAAGTTGAATGTATAATTGAATTAGAATGTTAGAGTCAGCAATGTCCTGAAATAACCTGTGATATCAGAAAGAAAAAAATAAGTTCTTAGAAAGAAAATATTGTGGACGAAAGTGAAATTCATTGAAAATCTATATATCAGAACAACTAGAGTCTAACAATTCACAGGAAAAACACAGCACTCATTTATTGAAATGACAGTGAAGAAAAAACTGTTGTAAGATGTTTGTTAGTGAAGATCCTAGTTTGAAGGGAGTGAAGGGAAACATTCATAGGTGCAAAATCTACTGAAGCTGCTGGTTGAGATATTAACCTGGCAGGTCAGGATCACCTGGACACAAGGGGCAGGATACCAAGACTGGTATCTTGTTCCTTATGAATGTTTGTTACAGTTTGATACACAGGAACTGCTAAATGAATGTTATTGAGCAGGGTTTTATTTGAACTTTGGAAAAGAATAAATTGAATTCCCCTATACAGCACAAATAAGGAATTGTAGCAGGCTAATAAAATTTCTCATTTTTTTTTTTTGTTGGAAAGTGAGATATATAGAGAGGAGGAGAAGCAGAGAGAAAGGTTTTCCATCCACTGATTCACTCCCCAAGTGTCCACAACAGCCAGGGCCGAGCCTGATCCAAAGCCAGGAGCTAGGAACCTCTTCTGGGTCTCCCATGCAGGTACAGGGTTCCAAGGCTTTGGGCTGTCCTCTACTGCTTTCCCAGGCCGCAAACAGGGATCTGGGTGGGAAGTGGGGTAGCTGGGACATGAACTTATACCCATATGGGATCTTGGTGAGTACAAAGCAAGAATTCCAGCCACTAGGCTACCATGCTGGGCCCTCAATGAAGCTTTTAAAGAGTTCTTTAACAGGTTGAGACTCAGGAACGGCATGACCCTGTCTTTGCTCTGCTTCCAACTGTAAGTTGGTTAATGAGTTCTAGATGTGAAAACTTAATGCAGGTCATTTGAGAGAAGCAGAGAGGATGTGTAAGTCTCCATAATGAGCAGAAAAGCCCCGAGTCTGGAATCAGAAGGAGTTAGCTTCCACTTCCAGTACCACCTATTCATTCTCTCTCTCTCTCAATTTTGAGACCCCTGAGCAAGAAAGATATTAGGAGCTGATGACCCAGAGTTGTAGTAGAGTGGAAAGCCACCCCACAGCAGCCCTCTGTGAAAGAGCAGCATGGGAGGGTGATTCATGGCAAAATATTCAAGCTATGCTCCTTCATTGTTGATCTACCAAGACTGCACTGACCTTTGGCCAAATTCTTTGCCAGATCTTTGGAAATCTCATATTTGGAAGCACTGGAAAGTTACTGATAAAAATGTTATCATAAATATTAAGCAAGATCAAGTTCTATTTACTTTCAAAAGGAAGTTTATCATGGAAGCAGATTAAGTAATCCCTGAACTCTGGACCTTCACAACTAAACACTTAGTTTAATTGGGTATGAGTCTCAATGGTCCTTTTCGTTCTGCTAGTCAGTGTCACTTCAGTTTATAAGAAAGCACAGGATACATCATCTCAAATGTAAGAGTGATGGTTTATGTGGTTATATTTATTTATTTATTTAAAGATTTATTTTTATTGGAAAATCAGATTTACAGAGTGAAGGAGAGACAGAAAGATCTTCCATCCACTTGTTCATTCCTCAAGTTGCCACAATGGCTGCAACTGAGCTGATCCGAAGGCAGGAGCCAGAAGCTTTTATCGGGTCTCTCATGTAGGTGCAGGGTCCCAAGGCTTTGGGCCATCCTTTACTGTTTCCTAGGTCACAAGCAGGGAAATAGAAGGGAAGTGGAGCATCCAGGATTAGAATCGGAACTCACATGGGATCTCAGGTATGCAAGGTGAGGACTTTAGCCACCAGGCTAATTGGGCCCCATGATTATAATTCTAAAAGACTTTTACTTTATAAAGATTAGATTATTGAGCTCCACATTAAGAAATAATTTTTTTTTAATTTGAAAAAACAGAGGGAGAGAGACAGAGAGAGATATCCTTCATCCACTTGTTCACTCTCCAAATTCCAGCAATGTCTCCAATTGAGACAGGTTGAAATCACAAGCCCAGAACTCAATGCAGTTCTTTCATGGGTGGCAAAAATTGGCCTAAGATCTTGAGCTGTCACCTGCAGCCTCCCAGCATGCATTTAATAGGAAGCTGCAATTGGGAATAGCTGGAACTCAAACACAGGCAAAACAATACAGATGCAGTGTCCCAAGTGGTACTTTATTCCTATATCAAATAACTGTCCTGCATTCCACATTTTAAAATGTAGCTGTTTAAAACAGCTTAAGGTTTAAAATTCAAGTCATATAAAGCTTTTTATTTTTAGAAATGCATCTCTTCAGAAAGATAAGCACAAATATATATATTTTTTTATTTCAAAATAATCAACAACAGAAAAATTTGAAGCCTAATTTTCATATTTCTAATAGAGCTTAAGGTTTGGAGAGAAAATCCAGCTATTCCTCCTTATATCCTGACATTGGAACTCCTACACTTAATGTTTTTATTCACACCCATAACATAACTTTAAAAATTATTGGCTTAGTGGCTAAAGTCCTTGCCTTGAATGTGCAGGGATCCCATATGGGCGCCGGTTCTAATCCCGGCAGCTCCACTTCCCATCCAGCTCCCTGCTTGTGGCTTGGGAAGGCAGTTGAGGACAGCCCAATGCTTTGGGATCCTGCACCCATGTGGGAGGCCTGGAGGAGGTTCCTGGCTCCTGGCTCCTGGCTCCAGATCGATACAGCACCGGCCATTGCATTCACTTGGGGAGTGAGTCATCGGACGGAAGATCTTCCTCTCTATCTCTCCTCCTCTCTGTATATCTGACTTTGTAATAAAAATAAATAAATCAAAAAAATTATTGGCTTTTCATGCACTGAAGTATTGTCATGCATACTTTGCAAGATACCAACAGAGAAAAATTATCTTAATCTTTGGTTTTAAATAGAAAAGAGTTTGAATGCCCGCCTGCCACTTACTGTGAATAAGTTACTCCAGAATCATTGGCATTCACATCTGTATAATTAGAATTTGAACCGAATTCACTATAGGTAATTAAAAATATATATACGATATAGAGAGAGAGCTTTGTATCTTCTGGATCACTCCCCAAAGACTCACAATAGCTGGGATTGGGGAAGGGCAAGATAGTATCCCAGAACTCCATTCAGATCTCCTGTGTGAACAGCAGGGGCCCATGCACTTGAGGCATTTCTTCTGCCTCCCAGGTTGTGCTAGCTGGAAACTGGATTAGAAGTGGAGTAACCAAGAGTTGAACCAGCATTCTGATGTGGAATGAAGGCATATGAAGCAGTAGTATCATCTCCTGCAGTACTAGGTCCACCTCACCTTTGGAGATCCTGGTTAGACTGAATGAAGACATGTCTGTTAGACTATGCATGGGGTAATAGATGTTAATCAAAGGGCTGGCTCCATTCATTATGACATGCAGCAGCCAATTTAGTGGTGTCTCTTTTTTTCTAGATTACAAAATAAAATAGCTACATTGCAGATTGCATATATATTGCAAAAGGAGAAATGAACTAGTATACTTTGTTACTCTAAAGATTTTGGATTTGGTGAGCTATACTTAAGGCAACTTGGGATCCTAATTTCTACTTTTGATCAAATGTGGCCTTGTAGCCAAAGAGCTGAAGGGGAACTTTGCTTCTTTCTGGCCCTCCCTATCAGAGACCAACTGACCCCAAACACTCCAGAGTCTCAGGGTATTCACTTTTGTGGACTTGGACATTTTTTTATTCTTTGCATGGATGACTGTGTCTATCACTGAGAGAGTATAATGGTGTATGTTGCATGTGACCTCTCTAACAATTTCATTACCTGGATATTGGAGTCCATATTATCTAGTTCAGGAAGACTGTTTTGAAGATTAAATAAGTAGTGCAACAAAAAAGGCAATGACTGTAGCAGTTATTATTAATTCGTCTGCAAAAAATGTCATTTTCTAGTTCCTTTTCCTCCTATTAATTCGCATATGGCACTGTCACCACAAAGTCTCATGCATTGACTACCCAGGAACAGTCATATTGAAAGCAATGGGGTCTTGAGACTAGTCTGGTCTATGTGAGTACGGCTACTGATTGGTAATAATTTGAACCAAGAGAGACCTTCCAGGAGCTTCTCCAATCTTCATAATATGGTTATGACACTGCTGGGATATTCGCATTCGTCATTAGAGAGCACCAGCTCAACACCAGATTCCATACTCCTATTAAGGCTCAGCTTGGATAACAGCAGGCAATGGTTCGGGTAGCTTTGTTTTTGCCACCAAGTGAGAGAATAGGAGTGAATTCCCAGTTTTTAGCATTGGCCTCGCTCAACCATGACTGCAGCAAGCATTTGAAGAGTGAACCAGCAAATGGGAGCTCTTTCTCTTCCTCTCTCCCTGTCTCTCTGAGTCTCTATTTTTCAAATGAATCAAATTTTGTGAGGCTGGAATTGTGTGGTAGTGGATTGAGCTGCCAACTGCAACACTAACACCACAATGGACATTAGCTGGAGTCCTGGCTTCTCTGTTTCCAATCCAGGCTACTGATGATGCACCAGGGAAAGTAACGGGCAACAGCGTAAGTATTTGAGCTCCTCCCTGTCTCCATGTGGGAGGTCTGGATGAAATTGTTGGTTCCTGGTTTCTACCATTGCAGCCATTTGGAAAATGAACCAGCAGATAGATGTGTGTTTGTGTGTGTGTCCCTCTTTAGCTGTCTGTCAAATAAAATGAGCAAATCTTTAATAAACAAATATTTTAAAAATTAAAAAAGCAATATATTTCTTAAGTATTGGTACTGCTATTTAAGCATACTCCAAATACACTTTTCATTCCATAGTTTTACTCATTCTTTCATTTATTTATGTTATAGAAACAAGGATACTATTATTATGGCAGGGAAGCCCATACTTCACTACTTTGACGGACGGGGCAGGGCGGAGTCCATCCGATGGTTCTTGGCTGCAGCGGGGGTAGAGGTAGGTGCTGCATTGGTTCATTTTCTGAGAATCTAAGACTGACTGAATCGTTTTTTTCTTGGAATGGTCTGATAACTAAAAATAAAATGAATTTAATGCACTATTCTTAATATGTGGGTGTTATGTGAATTTGTGTTTTTGAAATAGTAAAAAATAATTTTCATTCATATAATAATTAGTATAATATGAATAGAATATTAATGGCATTGAAGAATTACTTTTCATATTTAAAGTGTGATAATGCCAAATAGTTCTTGCTATTACATAACTGTTAACCAGTTTAACAGTGTAGAGAAACACATTGATTATTTAAGGATGAAATCTTGGCAGCAGGGATACATTCTGAGAAACGTGTCATCGGGTGATTTCATAGGAATGTCACCGTGTGTGTTCAGATAAATTTAGATGATGCAACTATTACATCCCTCTATCATATAGCACAGTCTATTTTTCCTATGCTATGGTTGTATACAGTATGTTAAGGATGATTCTGTACTGATCATGTAGTCAGTTGCAACATAGTGATATGTTAAAGATACATGAAAGACAAAAAACAAAAAGTTTACAAACCTGTATAGAGCAATTCCTATGGGTGGAATTTCCAGAACCAGAAATGGCTCTAGGTGAGTCACTAAGTGAAAGTGAAAGCTGAAGCACTGCTCTTCATTTCTGAGGCTGAGCAGCACTTGAACCTGGGCTACGTTCAATTCATAAGAACGTCTTTCTTCGGTAGTAGATTAACTTTCACTTTAGCTAGCTCTTTTGCTGTTTAAACTCAATTTTCAAAAATTTACCATTGCTTTGTGACAATAATGCTTCACTTAAACTATAAGCACATTGAAGGTCTATTCAAAATTTTTCTTTACATGCTTTTTCTATCAACATTTTTAATTTTAAATGTCTTGTTTATTTGCATTCTTTTACTTTTAAAACATTTTTAAACATCTAAGACACAAGCACACACATCGGCCTAGACCTATCCAGGGTCAAGGTTACCATTGTCATAATTTTCCATGTCCATATCTGGTCCTACTGGAAGATTTCCAGGTAATAGCATTCATGGGACTGCTGCCTGTGGTTGTCATGTCTTGTTCTGGGTCCCTTCTGAAGGACCTTCGTGAGACTCTTGGAAATGTGTCACTCTTTTCTGTTAAACCCTCCACTGTGAATTTTGTTGGAGCTTCTTCATCCCCCCACTTTTTTTTTTTTGCATATTTTCATTACTCTTCCCTCTGTATAGGTGATAAGCAGGAATTTTTTAGTTCTATTATAATCTTACAGGAAACCATTGTACAAGGACTGTCCAAGAAGTACATGGAAAGGTGAAATTAAATGGTAATTTATTCTCAAGCAAAAGTTTTAAATTTTATAAAATGTTGAAGTTGTAAAATATGAATGCATTTTTTCCTTTGAGTTTCTGATCATCCATCTTATGTGTCATTTGTGATTGACAGATATGTCATTGTGCCCTGCATGTCTGTATAGAACATATAGAATGCCCTTCAAATGATTACCAAGGAGACAGTGGGTGGATTTGGTGATAATCAATAGGTGATGTGTAGGCAGTGGATGTTATTAAAGTTAACTTGCAGGTAATGAACGGGAGGCAGGAGGTAATAGACTGTAACAAACTGTTTAGAAATCCATTCATTCCACAATCATTGTGTAGGGTACAAGTTAAGTGCAAGGCTGTGGAAGAAAATAAGGTCCCTGCTCTTGGCCTGTATGCACATCAGGCTGCAGAAAGTTGATTCAGTGGCTCACATGAGAGGCAGGACAACTAAAAACCCAAGTGTTAAACTGTCATTCTTCCTGCTGTTAAATAGGCAATGCGGGCAGATGTCTGAGTGACCCTGCCAAGTGCTGCTCTCTACAAACAGAAATCTAGTTCAGACCACAGGAACTCAAATGTTTCAGTCCCAGGAGTTCTTATGCCCCAGATGGCAGCAGAAAAGGAGGATTTCCTGGTCAGCTGGTATCTGTTTAAAGCTAATTTGTTTATTTTTAAAAATCTACTTGAAAATTAGGGCAGAGGAGAGAGAAAGGGGGAGAGAGATTCTCCAACTGTTAACTGAAAGAATGTGCAATAGAATGAGTGTGAGCAAAATATTGTATCTTGGTCATTCCCCAGTTACTCACAACAGCTAGGTTTGGACTCCATCTGGATCTCTCATGTGGGTGGCAGATCCAAGTACTTCAGCTACCAACTACTGTTTCCCGGGATGCATTAGTAGGAAGTTAGATTAAAGATTCATTTATTTTTACTGGAACAGCAGATTTAGACAGAAGGAGACACAGAGAGAAAGATCTTCCATCCACTGGTTCACTTCCTAAGTGGCCACAACAGCTGGAGCTGAGCCAATCTGAAGTCAGGAGCCAGGAACTTCTTCCAGGTTTCCCATGTGGGTGCAGGGTCCCAAGGCTTTGGCCCACCCTCAACTGATTTTCCAGGCCACATGCAGGGAGTTGGGTGGAATGTAGAGCAATTGGGACAAGAACCTGCACCCATACAGGATCCCAGTGCTCACAAAGTGTAAGGTCGAGCAGGATTAGCCAATTAAGCTATCATGGTAGCCTTCCCCCACTTTTTTTTTTTTTAAAAGATTTGTTTATTTTTACTGGAAAGGCAGAATTTATAGACGGAAGAAGATGGAGCGATAAAAATAGTAGGAAGCTGGATTAGAAGCAAAGTAAGCAAAACTTCAGTTGGCACTGTGATACATGATATGGATATTTCAAGTAGTGACCACAGCCACAACTACATCTCTGATGTGGCACTTTGCACCTGAAAGTCCCAGAGCCCTTCTTGCAGTCTCCCAGCGAAGTGGAGCTTGCTTGGTCTTTCTTGATTGCTTCATGCCCTGTGGGACTTCAGCTACATCTTTTCTCAATTTTATGAAGAAACAGTATACAAGAAAGCACAGTGTAGTGCCATTCCAGGTTGGTTGTTTCCCTCCAGTGACATCTCCCAAATCTGGAATTAACCTTGGTCAGTGGCAGGGTTAGAGGGGAGAGGAAAGACACCACCTAGATGAGCATCAATGGGCTCTGGACCATGACTTTTCTTAAAAGGGTCTAATCTCAAATTCTCAATGGCCATTATCAGATTCTTACTTTGTACACAGTATGTATCAGACAGGTATTCAATTGTAATAGTTTGTAATGCTATAGAATGAACTAACATGTTTCTTCTTCCAGTTTGAAGAGAAATACATAAAAACTCGAGAAGACTTGCAAAAGATGAGAAGTGGTAAGTACAATTATCTACATGACTACTAATAAGGGTATTATGCAGAGGATTGAGAGCCATGTAAGACCTATGGGTTCCTGGGCCCAGCGTGGTGGCCTAGTGGCCTAAGTTCTCCCGTTGATCCCATATGGGTGCCAGTTCTAATCTTGGCAGCCCCGCTTCCCATCCAGCTCCCTGCTTCTAGTCTGAGAAAGCAGTGGAGGACAGACCAGAGCCTTGGGACCCTGCATCCACATGGGAGATGTGGAGGAGGTTCCTGGCTCCTGGCTTTGGATTGGCCCAGCACTGGCCGTTGGGATCACTTGGGGAGTGAATCTTCAGATGGAAGATCTTCTTTTATGGCTCTCCTCCTCTCTGTATATCTGACTTTGCAATAAAAATAAATAAATCTTTAAAGACCTGTGGGTTTGTAACATCACATCTGGGTGTGGAGAGACACAGAAGGAGTCTAGTTAAAGTCTGAGGGATAGAAAAAAGAGCTAAACCTCTGTGATTACAAAAGAAATGATATCACGTAGGCCCCAGAACTGCCCTTTCTTTGCTTTGTTCTCTTCACTGCAAATATGATGCAAGCAAGTGGGATGCCACACTGTCAACCATATACAAGAACCCACAAGTTGTGCATTAGCTGAAAAAAAGAGGAGAAAGAAGTCCCGAGGTATCTTGAGTTACTTCTATTACATTTGTGACAATGTAATATTCATGGAATATATTAAGTGTGTTTGTAATCCATGCAGAATTAGTTGAAGTTTCAGATCAGAGTGTGAGGAGAGAGGAAAAGAAAGGGCTAGCTGCCTTAGGGTCAAGCACACAGGCCCACTTTGCACGTACTGACTACTTAAGAAATATATGAAAGTTTCACACAAAATTATCTCTCAGAACTGGCCTTGATGTTAGAATCACCTCAAAACTAGAATTTCCTATTAAAAATGCATCTGAATGACTTACAATTGCAGCACCTCCTAACTCCACGTATGATCTCCATGAATCATAAAAAAGACAAATATCTACAATGTATTTAGATAAGAAATAGATATCAGTAGTATAATAGAATAGGAGAAAAAGAAGGACTTCAGGAGGATAAAAACAAAAGGCTATTTTACTTGAAAGGCAATAAGGTAATCTTTATACTTTAATTGTGATTAATTTTTTCTGAGACAATGAAATGCAGAGACATTTTACTCTTTTTTTTCCTTCCTTCAAAAGATCCTAGTTTTATGTTCCAGCAAGTGCCCATGGTTGAGATTGATGGGATGAAGCTGGTGCAGACCAGAGCCATTCTCAACTACATTGCCAACAAACACAACCTCTACGGGAAAGACATAAAGGAGAGAGCCCTGTACGGTATATTTTATGCAGATGACGTGGTAATGACATAGGGTCTGTTGAGTGAGCAGGACCCACAGCAGTGGGGATGTGGACACGCACTGAGATCTACTGTAGCAGAGTCTTGTGGGGATGAGGGGAGTATTTGTGGGGTCGATTCAGGGAACTGTGACCATACATGCAGTGCAGTTCATGGACACATTCCAGAGACAGAAGCTTCCAGACACTGCTGAGCCATGAGGTGAGCAGGATGGAGGAAGCATGATTTCAGGTGCACAGACTTATAGGGTTGGACAGCTTGTGAGAAGAGTCAATGTCTGGAATGGAAGTTCCCCCTCTGATTTTGATTCTAGCTTTCTTTTAAAGCACACAATTGAGAGACACAGAGGAACTAAATTCCAGGCTCCCTGATTTGACATGAAAGATCGCAGATTTTTCTGAACCAATGGATGGAAGATCTTTTCTGTGTCTCTCTCTTTCTCATTGATTATGAATGAATGAAGGAATGAGTGAGTGAGTGAGTGAGTGAGTGAAATAACCATGAGAATTTTTCATTTGGGGCATAGAATGAGCCTTTATGGACAGCACATGGTAAGAGGGACATGACGCATCAAGTGGATGTGAAAAGGAAGCTTCCTGAGATGATGACCAAAGTGAGTCATCAGCAATGATGCATTTGTGCACCAGACGTAGTAGATACAAACTCTTTTTGTAGCATCAATGGTCACATACAGAGTTCAACCACTTCCTTGCATAATCATAGCTCTAGATAGTACTTTGACACCTTGTAACTCCATTTGGCCATGGGTATAAAAATAATTCAAGATATTTATTTACTCCTTAGTAATGACATAAATAAGTAAAAGCCTGGCATGAAAGGCTCTTGCAGGTGATGAATCATTGTGGTACCGCCTACATCTTTAAACTGCAAATGCTAACATGGGTGCAATGGACCATTTGGTTGTTTTTACATCCAGGATTGATATGTATACAGAAGGCATAGCAGATTGAACTGATTATTCATCATCCATTTCTTCCACAAGAGCAACTAGAAGGAAGTCTTACTCAGATAAAAGAAAAGACAAAAAACCGTTATTTTCCTGCCTTTGAAAAGGTAAATGGAAGCTGCCTCACATTTCAAGGCACTGAGAGCTTAGATGTTGTCTTAGTCCTAAGAATAAGTGGTAAGTCTTAAAGTGTAGAGCAGTACAGTGAAAACAGCAGAGATGTTTTGGGGGTCCCTCTAGTGGCAACCGGAACTTGAGGTGTGATGACCGCGCCTAGAATAATTGGGACACAGGGGATGCAAAGGCAAGATGAACCAATGCACACTTTATTGAGTTTTACTGGGCAACTTATACCATGATTTTTGCAGGGCAAGCAGGTAGATAAAAGTTACTAGTTAACTAAACAATAGCATACAAGCTACTCCAATGATAGATCACAAGGAATTTGGGAAACAATCACCAGGTTCCAAACAATAAGATAAGTAAGTATGAGTTACCAGGAACCAGTACTTGTAAAAAGACTAAACGAAACAAAACAGAACAAACAAACAAACAAGCAAAACCCAGATCTAACTCGAAAAGGAATCTAACAGAACTTTGTTTGTACTTGGATATGTTTATGCCACAATCACTAAAAGAAGTAATTGGTAAGGATGCCTCACACCTCCTCAGTCATGCTTTACTAGCTAGGTGGCCCAGAATCTCAGCAGGAAGTTTACTTCCAGCAGAATTCTCAGTCTGCTGAAAACATTTGAGATTTGAGGTCCTCAGGGCAGGTGGTCTGGTTTTTGGGGATCAAGTCTTCAACAGAGATGGAGTGGCTTTAACTTCAGGAGTACACTTATCCAGTTCTGGAGATGAGATGTCCAGGTTTGAGGCACTGAAAGATCCAGCATCCAATGAGGGCCTGTTCCTTGCCAACTTCTGGCTGTGCTCTAACATGGAGGAGAGGCCAAGGGAGCTCTTTGGGGTTCCCTTTCATAAAGGTGTTAATGCCATTCATGAGGGTTCCACCCTCCAAACCTAATCATGTTCCAAAGGCTGCAGCTACCAACAACACCTTGGGGGGATTAGAATTTCAACATATGGTTTTATTGGGACGCAGACATCCAGTCTATCACGAAAGACAAATAGAAACAGTTGCCCTGCTTTTCTGGAGCTTTGACCTTCGTTGTCAAATGACTTCCCTTAGTATTAGTGTAACACAGGAATGCTCAATAAATTGTATAAAAGCACAGTTGAAGTAGAATACTGTCAGTTAAACTTTGTCAATAAAATGCAATTTACTAGGATCCAATCTAGAATTCTTTAGAATTTCAAGAACATTTCTGGAACTTATTCCGTAGAAGGCTTAGAGTCAGACTAGAGATTGAGGATGAACATGTGGACACTCTGCTTGATGACAGGAACATTATAAAGCTTTCTGGCACCATATGCAGAGATACAGGAGAGCAGCTACCTGTCAGAATGTGGTAATATTTCAGGAGGGGATGGTATAGATCCAAATATGATGGCACCTAAGGGAGGGATAGGAGATGAAATCTGGGACATGGCACACAGAATCGTTGGAATACTGTGTAAAAAAATGAAAATTAAGTTCTGTCATTTCATCAGTTGATATATATGTGCCACATAGCATATATCATAACCGAAATCACTCTTTAAAAGAACATGTCAGGATTATCACTACCTGAAATCATATTGAATAAAAAGTAAGATATGATTTTCTCTGTCATCCATTTAACAGAAATAAATTCACTGTTCAGATATCAGAGCTTATGAAGAAATAAAGAATTTAAGAGCAGTTGATTCCTCAAGTAGACCCCCTTATTGGTGATACTAACAGTTTAGGGCATATTCACATAGTGACAGGTCTGTAGCTTCCAGAATTTAATAATGGTACATAAGAAAATCAGATCCAGAGTCATGAGAGAACATAGTATATTATAATGTAGTGTTTGATATTGTTGTGTTTTTGGTATCAAATGACTCTTTAAGCTTTGCCATGTGTACAAATCCCAATGGGGTCTTTCTTTGCCAAACATTATCTATATTGCTGATGCCTTGGTTGCTTTTCCTTCTTATTCTTTCCAATTTAGATATTGCTGGGTTATTTTCACAAACATCAAATGTTATCCCAGAACCACTTTATGAGATGTTTAATACATAATGACAAGTTGAAAGAAATGTTAAGTGGACACATTAGATTCCTGCCACTTAAAATAAACCTATTATGCTTGATTCTTCACATGCCCTAACCTTACAGCTCCTCTCCATCAGTTGAACACTGCACAGTTTCTCCATTTTAAAGTAGTTTCAGGAAGTAATGCAATTTACTCATGGACAAATCAGCTGAAAATACACAGCAGTGCAAATTAAGCGTCAGAGACAATGCTGAAATGTAGTGATGAATTCACATTTGCCTAGATAACTTCAGATTCCAGACATAAAGCAGGAAAAGGAGAATACAGAGTCTCAACTAGTCTTTTGTGAAAAGAGAGTAGTGGTGAAGAGAGAGCCGCTGCCCACGGGATGCTGGAAAGAGATCAGAATGCAGAGGTTGAGCCTGAGGTACCAAACAAGGCTGCACCCTCTAGGGCATGGGGCAAACAGGACTTGGGGCTGCAGGGGCTAAGTCTTTGGCACATGTAAAAGACGGAGTCAAAGTTGCTGGTGAGTACCACAGTGATGTGGAAACTAGTGAAAGGGGAGCCTGGGCTTTCACCAAACTTTAAGCAAGAACAACCCAATCTGCTCTACATAGCAATAGCCATGGAGGAACTTCTGCATCTCTGAACTCTCCAGTGAGCAGCAGAGGTAGAATCCTTTGGCTGTACAGACTTGCGGGGCTGGAGGAGAGTTGGAATCCCAGACTGACTGTGCCTGTGATCATGTTCTGATTCCTCTAATTCACCAGGTGTTGAAGAGCCACGGACAAGACTACCTGGTTGGCAACAAGCTGAGCAAGGCTGACATTCACCTGGTTGAGCTTCTGTACCATGTGGAGGAGCTGGACCCCAGTGCCATCGCCAACTTCCCTCTGCTTCAGGTGACGGACTTCATCATCCTAGGAGGACAGGATTCACATTTCACATTTTAAAATTTGATGTTTAGAACTTTGCTGGAGATACTGTGAGCCCTAGTGCTTTTGTGAATTCTCCCGCCTGGGTCTCCAAAATAAACTTCAAGAGCTTAGTTCTGGCACAAGGAAAGCCCTTTTAAGAAAGAAGTAGTTGAAAATAGTTGGTGGTTGACATAGCAGAATATTAGCATTTTATGACACTGACCCAGCTCTCTCCAGCTGGCTCCTTTCTATGATTTTCTGCATCTCAGATGTGTCCTTGTCTGTCTACACTGAGGCCATCAGCAGTTCCCTTTCTTTGTGATTTGCTTCTCTCAGTTTTGTATCCAGTGTTCAGCCCTGTGTTTCTCTCTGTAAGCTTTTCTCCTCAATCTCCTGTCTTAAAATTGTCTCTCTTTCATTGTGAATTTCTGATTGTGACTGGTTCCTGGTTAGGTTTTAATATTTTATACCTCTAATTCCAAATCAATTTTTGTAAATTTTCATTTGTCATGTTGGAAACTTCTCAGTGTTGATATGACACAATGATCTTCACTATAATTTTAAAGATTTAGTTTGGTGCATAGTGTATAGTAAGAATATAGGGACAATTGGAATATAAAGAGTTGATAATGCCTTAGGGAATATGTTATCAAGCTATGTTTTCTTCCTTTCATCTAATCTCAGTAGGGTCTGTTTTTCAGTCTCCATTCTGGTGCTGATGGAGGGGACTCAGTTGGTCTTTGTCTAGCAAGGTGCAGTCTTCCTGGGATGTGCCCATGGTGGGTGCTCTTTGTTCTTCTCTAAGACTGTGATCTGTGCCTTGCAGGCACTCAAGACCAGAGTCAGCAGCCTCCCCACTGTGAAGAAGTTCCTGCAGCCTGGCAGCCAGAGGAAGCCACCTGTAGACGATAGACTCAGAGAAGAAGTGAAGAAGATTTTCATGTAAAGTTGGTGTGGACTCACAGCCCATTTAATCAGTCCTCTGAAGCTTTACAAGAATGAAACGGATGCTCTACTGTGACATCAATAAACTGTTTCAAATGATATTAATAATAAAATAAGATCATCTGAATAGACAATTAAAATATGTTGTTTTTATTAGGATCTAGTATTAAATCCAATTTCCAATGTCTATCTCTTTCTTGGCATTTTTAAGAACAACAAGAAGAAAAATATATAGTATTTGCTTTAAGCTTTCCAGGTTTACTCTGATAATATGGTATATGATAATGAAGAATCAAGTATAGAAATACACTTTTGAAATTCTTAGAGAAGCACAGCATTATAGTTATCTGAAGAACTACATAATTATAATCTTTTTTTCTTGAAAAGCTACTTCAGTCTTGATAGCAATAATTGTTATTCTTGCTAAATTTTAAGAATCTGTTTTGTCAACCATGAACTCTTCAGTATTCTGGGAAATGCAAAGTTATACAAACCAAAACTGTGATCTCAGGTGATTCTGTGGTCCATCGCAGTGCATGTGCATCTAATCTTTCACTGTGTCCCTTAATGTTCAGTGGGGCACAGACATAGGTGTTATTCTCAATTCCTTGTGTCACTCAAACATGGGCTTCCAAGACACATATTCTTTATAAGAACATGTGTAAAGAATGTGGATGTAACAGCCATTTCCCCTGGCATGTGTTTGGGCCAGAATCCACAGGTAGAGAGCAATTTCTCGCCTCCCTAACAAACTGAACCCACGTTCATTTCTCTCAGGTAGTCTGGGCTGTGGCACATAGAGTTCTCCTTCTCCAGAGTGGGTTTCCCCACAGGGAAAGGGGACAAGTGAGCAAACTCATGATGCATGCTGACTGCAAGCTTAACTCCTCCCAGTCTCCTCTCTACTTACCAACCAAGTGGTTTGCCTACAGTGCACGTGTGTCAATATTTCTGCTTTCCTTAGATCCTTCAGTGAGTTCATGTTTCTTTAATGTGACCTCACATTCTTCCTTACTCCTTGACCCCCATTCTAATCCCTCACTAGCCTTGTATAGCCTTGACATGGTAGACCAGCCAGATTGGCAAGGATTCTGAAGTATCTGGTGACAATTTCAACCTCAGAAATTATATGTTTCCAAGAGTGCCAGACTTTTTTTTATCCTTCAATCAAATAATGAGCCACATAAAGCAAAGACAGTTCTGAATATATTAATAATTGAAATGCACAATAAAGCAGGTGTGCAAATGGGGAAAAAGAGCAAATGAAAAGATAGATGAATATAGATTAAAAAATACTTAATCTCTGAGTACTTATAGTGATCAAGTACTGAAGAAACGGTCCAAGTGGTTTAGGGGAACACTCCTTAAGACGGTGTTCCTGAGTTCCAGATATCAACCAGACACTAACATTGAAGTGAAAGGACTTTGACCCTTACAGAGCCTCCTGCAAACTGATTTCTTCTCAGAGTGAATTCTCACAGGAAGTTGAGTGAGAGCAAATCATGTCTCAAGGTACAGTTTGAGGGTTCCATCATTTATTGTCTGAGAAAGTGTATCCTTTTAGCTACCAAATGTCTTGGAGAGGAATTTCCTGGACCTCAACTACCTAATGTGCATGTAGGACATGACTGAGTGGGCTTATCAGTGCATGAATGTTAGCACAAGGCCTCCTTGCCATCAGATGGCCCCTGGGCTCTGTTAAGAGCTTGTGTTACAACTAAAAGCTCAAAATGGAGTTAGCACTACAAAAGCAGAGTCATATCAATCATGATTTATATACCAATTAACTTACATTCAAAATTCCTAACATTAAAAAATGCACCTCACTGCAAGCCTTTTCCCTCTGATACTGTCATGTCAATCACCCCTACCTGGCTGGTCCTTCTCACCTGGTCACACTAACTCCCCACCTCATTACTTCCCAGGGAGCCTTGCTCTCCCATCTTTGCCCTCCATTGAACACCAGAGTACTTCTGTAGACCATCATGCCTGTCTCATTGTTCTGCGACCTTGTGGTGTTGATCACAGCAAATGTGTCCCAATTGCTTCATCGCAAGTGATTAACGACAGCATGCACAAGCCCATGCACAGCTCAAGGGCACAGGCACAAGCTTATGGGTGCTGAGGATTCCTTACATGTCCTGATTCTCTGTAACCACTCAGTTTCCTATAAAAATTTTTATTCATATATGTCAAATGATTTTTGGACATTTACAAGATGCCAATGCTAGTAAACCAAAGGTAAAATAATCAGTATAACACAACTGAGGAAACTAGGATAGTTCACATTTCATGACTTCAAGGAATTATGCAATATTGTTATAGCATAACAGAGTGATTTTGTTTAGAAAATGCTTGCTTTTAAAAGGTAAAAAAGGGGATTTGTAGGCAAAGTTCTATGATATCTGGTATTGCTTCAAAATAATCTCACAGTGATGGGGAAAAATCCCTGGGAATGGTTAAGGGGTTCTTGGATGTCTTGTTTTAGGTTGGGTGGTTGAGAATCCAGAGCTGTGTTCAGCCATACCGTGTCCCTGAGAAGACGAAGAAGATAGTGTTGGTGGGGTCTCAAAAATTAGGAAGCTTTAGGTCAGGTCCCTTCTAATTTCTCCCAGCTTCTAATGATTACTGCACTCCGTGGCTCCTGAGTCTATCCCCAGATCACACTAATCAAGTCTCTGCCTTCTACCTTCTCTCTTTTGCCTGTTTGTTTTCTCTGTTCTCAACATTATCAGAGTATATGTGATCTGATATAGTATCTTCACTAATAATTCAGGATAATCTTTTCTGATAAAAGATATCTGAAAAAATTCTCTTCCCTGATAAGGTCGCATTCATGTGGACACATGCACATACATGTACACACACATAAACACAAACACAAAACAACAAAGTACTGCAAGGGATTGAAACATGAACTCATTGTTGAGGAGGCTTTTGTGACTGAACCCACTCAATGATGTGGGCTGGAAGATTTCTTGGGAAAGGAAGAGAATGACAATATCAGTGAGCATGGTACTTGTTGAACTGAGGTGTTGCCTCTGCTCTAAACCTCTCTTAATGAAGTACCTCAGTTGTACATGGATAGGGGATACATTCTTAGCATGCATCCAGGTCCCAGATGTGACAGGTGCATATTGGGAAGATGGATATATCTAACTAGTAGTTAAATTAACAGGATTACACTGCAAAATACCACAATTTCAGCTCACCTTAATTTTAACTAACTGCCTGGTAGTATTCCATAATTTCTCTCTTAGAAATTTTCATTACTAAATTTTTTTCACATTTTATTATTATTATTATTATCACTTTATGATACAGATCCATAGGCTACTGGCATTTCCCTTAGCCCAACCACAAATTCCCCTTCCCCCACCACCTAGTTCCTCTATATCATTACTACAGTATAGTTCTTCATACACAGTCATATGTCCATCATTGCAGGCATGGACAATGGCAGAGTCTAACATCCTATTGTCAAGGTATAGTAAACAGTTTCATTGTAAGTCCATCTTCGTCTGGAGGTAGAAATGCATACTACATTGTATCCTCACATCTGGATGTTAGTCTCCATTTCATAGCTATTGTACATCCCCTTAAATGAAAAGTCATAATACAAAATCAACAATTGAAAGAAAAGTAGAAATTTACAATGCCATTAACATGTTACTAGATATGACAGTCTCCATTGCACAACTACTATACAAACCTTAAATGAAAAGCAACAAAACAAAATCAACAACAGGAAGAAAAAAGAAATTAACAACACCATGAAGTTAAATAACATGCTACTAAATGATTAACATGTAGCTGAAGAAATGAAAATCAAAAACCTTCTTGAAGAAAATGATGCTACTGTATGATGTGTGAGTCATTGAAGAATTCAATCAAAAGAAAGTGTTTTTGAAGAGATGAAACTAACAGAAAACATCAAAACCCATGCAATATCATTTCTGCTGATTTTTGTTGGTGAAATGTGTCTCTTCCAGACAAAAAATAGATGGGTTTTGTTTTTTAATCCAGCCTACTAATCTATGATGTTTGATTGAGCTTAATCAATTTATATTCAGGGTTAATATGTATGGATGGTACTTTGGTCCTGTCATTTTAGGGATGGATTGTTCATTAGTTTAGTCCTCTGTTGTCATTTTACTGGGATGTTCTTCCTGTTTGCCTTTGGTTTTGTTGGGTACTATTCCTCTTCTCTGTCAAGAGAACATTTTGAAGTATCATTTGTAGGGCAGGTTTGAAAGAGGCAAATTCTTTTAACTTTTCTTTACTGTGGAAGAATTTTATTTTATTTTCAAAGACAAAAGAAAGCTTTGCTGGATATGTTATCCTAGACTAACAATTTTTTTCTTTTAGAATCTGGACTATGTCTCTTTATTCTCTTCTTGCCTGTAGAGTTTCCTGTGAGAGATCTCCTGTGAGTTTAATTGGCATTCCTTTATATGTCAATTGATTTTTTTCACATGCACATTTAAGGATCTTTTCCTTATGTTCAATTGAAGAGAGCTTGATGATCATATGTCGTGGTGAAGATCGCTTTTGATCAGGCCTGTTGGGAGTTCTGTGCCCTCCTGGATGTTGTTTCCCAATTCTTTCTCTAGATTAGGGAAATTTTCCTTTATTATTTCATTAAATATATTTGTAAAACCAGTTTCTCTTTCTGCACCATGTGGGACTCCCATAACTCTTATTTTTGGCCTCTTAATAATGTCTTTCAATTCTTGAATACTTTTTTTGGCCTGATCCAGCTCTGTTTCCAGCTTTTTGTTTGTTTCCCCCTGATGACAGAAAATATCTTCCAATTCTGAGATTCTTTCTTCTGCTTGCTTCATTCTATTTTGGAGACTCTCCACTGTACTTTTAATTTGCTCTACTGTATTCTTAATTTCTGATATATCAGCCTTGATTTGCTTTATTGCTGCTATTGCTTGTGTAATATATTCCTTAAATTCTTTGAACTCTTGTATGTGCTTCTCATTGTTGATCAGAACATTTATAATGAGTTTTTTGAATTCTGTGTGCCCCATTTTCTCGATGTTTTCTTCAGTGAACTCTGAGGTTGGCATAGGGTTTTGCTCCTTTGCAGGAGAGTTTTCAGTACTATTCATTGTGCCTTTGTCTCTTCTTTTGCTCTTGGTCATTGCACTTCTGGTTACTAGAACTTCTCCTTGGGTAGGTTTCTAAGCTGTGTCACCCACAGGTCTACAGTTTGATTTTACTTATTGCAGTTGGTACACAACTCTTTGCTTGCAGCCACTTGTGTCACTTTCTCCAGCAAGTTACAGGTCTGGGTTCTTATGTTAGATTTCCACATGGTCTCCATAGCCCCAACTCCTGGCTCACCAGTCTCCACCTCCTGTGATTCCATGCTGAGGCTGCACTGTTGTCTGCACAACCTTTCTCCCACTTCTGGTTGGAGCAGGTCCCAGGTGTCCTATATAGCTAGGTTGTTGGTGACACTGATCTTGCCAGAACCTGTTGGATGTTAGGTCTGGGTGCCACATGGACCTATTTTGACCCATACAGTGCCACAGTTGGTATTATTTTCCTGTGGGACCAGTGCAATCCACTGAACTCAGTGAGTTCTCACAAGCTCAGCACATGCGCAGTTCACTGTTGTCCCCTGCAGTCCTAAAGCTTTTGCCACAGTGTACAAAATGGTACCTGACGTACCACTACTAGAGTTCTTGATCTGCTGGCCTTCAGGTCTGAGCACTACCCAGACCTATCTTGGGTAGAACCTGCAGAAAGCCACATTGATACAGTTCACTGAGTCAGAAATGAGTTCACTCTCAGCTCAGCATATGCTCAGTCCTTTCACTTGGCTGCCTTCTTAAGCAAAATGTCTCCCAAAATGGCTCTAGGGGGCTGACTGGGCTGTGAAATCCACCCTGTTCTCCTACTGCCCCTCTGGGATCTGCCTGTTTGTCTCTGCTCGTGGTCAAATCAAACAAACCAGCAGGATGGACAATTTTTTGTCTGGCTTTACCTCCCAGGCTCCCACTGAAAGTTCTTTCCCACCTGGTTGCTGGTGAAATTCTGACTGCTGGTGGAGTTCTGATCGCTGTTAGCTGAATGCCGCTGGAGTATCAGTCACTGCAATACCACATTGTGGTGTCCACTGCTTGCCTGTGTCTGTCAGTTTCGAGGGGCCCCTCTGCTGTTGTTGTGTCCTCTCCTATTTCCTGGAATGTGTCCTCTCTGCTTCATCCTGATTAAATGTTTTTCCATCATTTAAACATGTCCTTACCCTATTCTGTCATTTTGATTCTCAGATTTTCATTGCTAAATCTTTTTTTTTTCTTTTTTTGCTGCAGAATCAGACAAGTTTTATTTTGTATTCTTTTTTTTAATAAAATTTTATTTTGACATTCTTTACATAGTTAATTAGGATAAGAAGGTTCAAGGGCTACAGGAAAGTGGATAATACTAGTATGTTTTCCATATTGTTATCTTCATGTTTAAAGGGGGTATTAAGAGAGAAGGCCCACCCAATTTCCCACCCACCGCAGGTCCCAGATGTAGGGCATGCTCTGAGGTTCTTGCTCAAGTGGTTTTGATATTGTAACAGTTATGAATTGCTGTCAATCTTGCCACTCCAAGCACTATGAGGTCTTTGAAAAATCCACTGATTGACATAGTGCATAATAGCTGAGATGGTTGGTTGACCTGTTCTGTCTTCTCTCTTTTCTTCGTTAGGGTTCTGAGTCCAGCATTTAGATTAGGAAGATCTCCAAAGAAACTTATTGTATGTGCTAACAAGTACAGGGCCTGGCACAGTCCATCGCCCCAATCAGCTGGTGGTTGCAATTGCTGGGTTGGTTCTGTTTTCACTCCCGACTTCCACTGGAACCAATGGGTGTTGCAGTCCAGCCTGGTTCTGCCCAGCACATACTTGGCCCTCACATAAACCAGTGGGAGCTGCAGCCTAGTTGGAGCGACCCACAATAACCCCCACCAGGCCCACCCCCTACCCTGGTTTGCCAGTAAGTGTAGCAGTAATCTATTCTGTCCCACACCCCATTCCACCCCAGCTGCTATCTTAGTTTTATGTCCTCCTGTGGAAGTGGTAACCCAAGAGGGAGAGCCCACTATTTCCCTCCCAGGCCTCTCCCACTCCCAGATTCCAGCTGATGCTGGGTCTAAGCCCAAACAACCCTCACCCACCTTAATTTTGTTTGCACCAGTAGGAATAATCCGCCCAGCCCGGCTTTTCCCTGATCTAGTCCACATGAGGCGCACAGGTGTGGTAGCTCTGCCTAGTCTGGTCTGTCCCCATCCCAGCCTATGCTCTCCTGCGGAAGTAGCTGTCCAGCAAAGGAACCCTCCCTTATTCCCCTGCTGGCTCTGCCCACTTCCTTTCTTGTTCTCAGGCTGGTTGGGTGCTGCGGTCCCTTCTGGTACAGGCAACCTCACCTTGGCATTCCATATTGTGCACTAGTCTTTGTTGCGACCGAACCTGGGTCGACCCACACTGGTGCCTGGATTTGCCAGTGGATGACATGGACAGATTCAGCCTGGTCCTGCCCCCATGTCTGCCAGTATTATATGCCAGTGTGTAGCTTTCCATGGCCTTTTCTGGGCTGTTTCTTATCATGTTTCTTGCACTTACCTGCCGGGTCTGTGTTGTGCCAGAGGAGTTGCCCAGGCTCCTCCATCAGAACCTCTCCCAATGCCAGGTTTCACGCTTACCAGTGGGTCCATGAGCCAACCCTACTCAGTCCACCTCCTGTCATAGCAGGAGCTGTGGCTTTTCCTGACTGGCCTTCCACCCAATCTGGTTCTTGCTGTTGGATGTTCCAGCCCAGCCATGGTTTGTCCATACCCACGTATGGCTCACACATGGCTCAGTAGGGGTTTGAGACCTTGCCTAGTCCATTGCACATCTGCCCTGGTCCTCCAGGACACCAGGGGGTGTTGGGGTCCAGCCCGGTTCGGTGCATCCAATCCCAGTCCACACTTGTGCCAAGGGAGACTATAACTGTTTCCAGATCAGAACGCAGCCACCCTTCGAGGCCACGTGCCTCTTGGTGGGAACCTCAGCCCAGCTAGTGTTGTCCCCTTTGCTCCCCAACCGGGTCTGTTCCCAGCCATAGATCACTTGCCTGCCAATGGATGCTCTGACTCAGCTTGGCACAGCCCCTCCCCTGTCCCGAATGCTGCCTTAGACACTGTGGCTTGGCATCCCTGGCTCCCGCAGACCAGTAGGTACAAGAGCCTAGCTCAGCATGACCTCTGCTCCCTCCTGGTTTCTAGTTTTACTTGTGGGCTAAGGTTTGCTCAGTCATGCCTGATCTACTCTGTTCCATTACCAGCTGACACATTAGCCAGCTGTTGGAGCTACTTTTGCAGGACAAGCCCCAAGCCATAGCTTCTGCATGGACTGGTATTTGGTGCTCAGCATTATTAGTGATTACAAGTTTTACAAAGGAAGAGTTACTGCCTGTTTCAGGTCCAAGAAGCACAATGGGTTCAACCTGGAGCTAATTAAGCAGCGACTCAAAGAACCAAATCCCCAGAGCTCCCTGGCCAGGCGGCCAGCAGGCAGAGCCTGGCACCAAATGGCGCACTGGCCACCCGGGGAACAGCTCACCACGTGCACATGGCGGCTGTCCGGGATCCAGGCATGAGACGCCCCGTCCTGAGACCCCTCAGCTGCCGGGAGGCTGCTGGAGGTTTAAATAACCCAGGCCCAAGGTCGCGCCCCTCCCAAATCCCATTCACCGCCCCATGAAGGCGGCGGGTGGGTCCCGGACCTGCCCAGTCCCAGAGGCCTCCCCCCTCGGTCTACTCACCCCGAAGGAAGCAGCCCCCAGAACCCAGCAGGCCTGGGGAACAGCTCAGCAAGTGCACATGGCGGCTGTCCAGGATCCAGGCATGAGACGCCCCGTCCTGAGACCCAACTCATTGCTAAATCTTAAGAGGAGGTTTCAAGATGAAGTTCCATTTTATAGAGCTGCTTACTGCTGCTTAGTACTGTAGGTTTTGCCATTTCTGGTATGAAAACCTTTGTTTATCTCATCCCACAAGTCTTCCTCAAGAGCTGGGAAATTTTCATAACTTATTTCCTAAGAGTGAGATTCCTGTATGCTTATCATTACTTTGGGAAGTTGTTGAGCTCTGAAGGAAACAAATTTGTCAATAAAGGTGAATATAATTGGTAAAAGACAGAGTGTATGTGGGATCCCTCTTTAGGTAAGATGAACATTTTTTTTTTTCTCAAATATTCAGTAGAGTTAGAATGGGGATATTATAGAGAGACTGGCATGGATCCAGGACTCCATGTTTAAGAAACATATCAGTTAAGGTTGGAACCTGCCAACCTTAATTTAATTTCTGGCTTTATTGGGTACTATGAGGAAAAGACATTTTGTCTTTTATGAGGATTCCAGCAGGAATAGCATGGTAAGCCATTAAGGTATTGCATGATTCCAGACTTGAGAATTTACTCTATATCTTACTACAGCAGGAGGGTCATCCAGGCTGGGGTATGCCTCAGTGCTTCCTAACATCATAACCAACAACCTGAACTTCGGAACAACTGACTTGAGAGAAGTATCTAGGGATGATGATAAATCTTTTACAAGCGAAACAATGGGACAGTCAGCACCAACCCTGGTGAGAGATAATCAATTTTCTATTTGACAAACTAAGGGTGTAGTAAAACTCTGAGAACAAAGTTCACCACCAGTTCCAATAAGAACAAAGTTCTTGAAGATTAGGATTGTGTATGGGAAGTTAGTATAGAGTGACTCTTATTGAAAAACTAATATCCTTATCTGTGACATCTGTCATCACCTATGCTTCCAGTTGGCAGCACCACTGTGCCCTAACTTTGTGGTGAAAATGAGAAGGTAATTATTGAGCACCTGCAATGCAGGTGTCTTTTCAGTGTCCTAGATATATTCGGGGTTGCACCACAGCACCTAGAACTTCTAATTTTAGGGAACCTCCTCTAGACCTTTAGTTTATGCTTCAGGGTTGTACCAACTTCAAGACATGCTTGAAGCTAAAACCAGCACTTAGTTGTTTGAATCCCAAAGCCCCAGCTCCCTGAATGTTCTGTGAGCCTATACCTCCTATACCACCACAATTAGGAATTTTGATCTCTAGGGAATATTGA